>NW_022196911.1:118325265-118327183 GCF_008632895.1 Mastomys coucha | reverse complement strand
CCCTCACATCACCAAAGGATTTTACCTCCATTGTAGCTAAGCTGAGAGTTGACAGTTCTGTTGTGCCAGGAATGAATTGTAGGCAAGATTTTTGGATACAGATTTCCTGCTATGGTCAAAGCTAATTGACTTGACTGAGTGACTTTTTCTCAGCCCACAGAGAACAGGTTATATTCATTTATGAAATGGTGTATGGAGCTGGAGAGATGGCTCAGTGGTTAAGAGCACTGACTGCTCTTCCGAAGGTTCTGAGTTCAAATCCCAGCAACCACAGGGTGGCTCACAACCATCTGTAATGAGATCTGATGCCCTCTTCTGGGGTGTCTAAAGACACTACAGTGTACTTACATATAATAAATAAATCTTTGAAATGGTGTAGGTATTAAGATGGTCTATCCATAAAGTCATTCACCAACTGTTTCAATGAATAATGGTTCTGCTTGGAGGGTGGCACATACATTAGGTGAGGATAAGAATCTGGTTCATTGGCTGTGATAATTTGGAAAAGCATTCATCTCAGAGAAAGAGTAACTTATATAATCCTCTTCTTCAAACTTGATACAATAGTTACAGACATCAAGCAAAGCATTCAGTCTCACTCTTGGTTGTTCTCTTTTACAAGCCACCTTCCAAGTTAATTTTCTAAGTTTTTTTTTTTTTTTTTTTTGGCTGTATAAATCTTTTGAAATAGGTAAGCTGTTCTGAAAACCATAGTATAGTGTAAAAACATGAAATAAACAATACTACTAATAGAGAGGCTGAGATAGGAGAAGCATGATTTTAAGATCATTATGTTGTACACAGAAGACACTGTCACGAACAAACAAGTAGAAAGTGTATATGGATTGTACAATATTGGACCTATTTCTCCAGTTACCAAATTAGAGAGACCATTGGATGACAGTCAACAAATTTCTAATTCCTCATATTTTTGGATTTCAATAGATTAGGATATGTTGGTAATATTAATTTTCATATTAAGATATTAAGAAAAAGTAATTGTTACTCCCTGTTGTTTTTGTTGTAAGAGGTGGAATCAGGTTTGTGTGGGTTTGTTGAAAGATTACTTTCTTGCTTCTTCTAGGGTATGGTTTTGCTCCTTATGTTGGTGTTTTCCATCTATTATCCTTTGTGGGGATGGATTTGTGGAAAGATATTGTATAAATTTTGTTTTGTCATGGAATATCTTGTTTTCTCCATCTATGATAATTGAGAGTTTTGCTGGGTATAATAGCCTGGGTTGGCATTTGTGTTCTCGTAGGGTCTATATGACATCTGCCCAGGATCTTCTAGCTTTTATAGTCTCTGGTGAGAAGTCTGGTGTAATTCTGATAGGCCTGCCTTTATATGTTACTTGACCTTTTTCCTTTTCTGCTTTTAAAATTCTTTTGTTTAGTGAATTTGGTGTTTTGATTATTATGTGACAGGAGGAATTTCTTTCCTGGTCCAGTCTATTTGGAGTTCTGTAAGCTTCTTGTATGTTCATGGGCATCACTTTCTTTAGGTTAGGGAAATTTTCTTCTATAATTTTGTTGAAGATATTTACTGGCCATTTAAGTTGGGAGTCTTTACTCTCTTCTATACCTATTAACCTTAGGTTTGGTCTTCTCATTGTGTTCTGGATTTCCTGGATGTTTTGGGTTAGGAGCTTTTTGCATTTTCTTCTTCTTCTTCTTCTTCTTCTTCTTCTTCTTCTTCTTCTTCTTCTTCTTCTTCTTCTTCTTCTTCTTCTTCTTCTTATTCTTCTTCTTCTTCTTATTCTTATTCTTATTCTTATTCTCATTCTCCTCCTTCTCCTTCTCCTTCTCCTTCTCCTCCTTCTCCTTCTTCTTCTCCTCCTTCTCCTTCTCCTTTCTTCTTCTTCTTCTTCTTCTCCTTCTCCTTCTCCTTCTCCTTCTCCTTCTCCTTCTCCTTCTCC
>NW_022196911.1:118318344-118325058 GCF_008632895.1 Mastomys coucha | reverse complement strand
AACAGGGTTTCTCTGTGTAGCCCTGGCTGTCCTGGAATTCACTCTATAGACCAGGCTGGCCTCAGCTTTTTGCATTTTCTTTGATTGTTGTGTCAATGTTTTCTATGGTATCTTCTGCCCCAGAGATTCTCTCTTCTATCTCTTGTATTCTGTTGGTGATGCTTGCATCTATGACTCCTGATTTCTTTCCTAGGTTTTCTATCTCTAGGGTTGTCTTTCTTTCTGATTTGGTTTTGTTCATTTCCTTCCCCTGTTTGTTTGTGTTTTCCTGTAGTTCTTTAAGGGATTTTTGTGTTTCCTCTTTAAGGGCTTCTAGCTATTTACCTGTGTTCTCCTGTAGTTCTTTGAGGGAGTTATTTATGTCTTTCTTAAAGTCCTGTATCATCATCATGAGAAGTGATTTTAGATCTGAATCTTGCTTTTTCTGGTGTGATGGTGTGTCCAGGACTTGCTATGGTGGGAGAATTGGGTTCTGATGATGCCAAGTAACTTTGGTTTGTTTTGTTTATTTTCTTACACTTGCCCCCTCCCACCCCTCACCATCTGGTTACCTCTAGTGCTACCTGCCCTTGGGAGTGGAGCTTACTCTGGGTGTTGTGGAACTGGCTGCAAAGTTTGTGCCCAAGGTCTGCTCAGGGCACTGGCTGGCCCAGACAGACCAGAAGCAACCCAAGTCACTGGGTTGGTGGAGTTCCTGTCTGCCTGGTCCCGCAGGTCCCAGTGGCTCCCAGTCTTGGGACAGATGTGTCCTCCTCACCTCCAATCCTCTGATCCTGGGTGTATCAGAGTGCCTGGGAGGAGAACCACCTCTGGATACTGTGGGACTGGCTGCAAAATTTGGGTCCAAGGTCTGCTTAGGGCACTGGCCCAGACAGACTGGAAGGAACCAGTGCTTCTGGGCTGGCAGAGTTCCTGCGTGCCTGGGTCCGGCTGGTCCCAGTTACTCCCAGTGTTGGGACAGATGTTGTGTCCTCCTCACCTCTAATCCTGGGCGTGTTAGAGCACCTGGGAGTGGAGCTTCCTCTGGTTGTTGTGCCAAGTCCCCAGACTTTTTCCAACATTCCTGGTCCATGACACAATCCCTTAGCCAGGAGTACTCAATCAGACTTTAGGGTGGGAATAAGAGGCTTCACTGACCTGGTACAGGTCAATGAGGGCAGTGCAGACCCAAAGAAGGATGGAACCCAAAGGGCTCAAAAGACCTTGATACATCTGTCCCATCCTGATGCCATAGGAGTCCTTGACTGATGGCCATGGGTGACTGTTATATTTGCTATTATACAGATGGTGTAGGTTCTTCATCAAGTCCAATGATCCCCGGCTGTTCCTGGCAAAAACTATCAATGGATAGAGAAGGTTCTCCCTCTCCTATGCTGGCAGTGATAGTATGCCTGGGCTCTACAAGCTGAACTAGTAGAGTCAGCTCCAACTGGGGCAAATAAGTGAAGAGGGTTGACCCCTAACAAGCATGCAGTGTGTTCTCAGACCATCTAGTTGCTCAGATGGAAAACACCCTATGACCAGCTTCCTGGACCTTAGCTGCCTTGACCATCTTTGAAGCCTCGGAACTGCTAAGATTTTGGGAGATAGGGAAGCTCTCTCCTGATGAGAAAGCTGTTACTTGGATTTCTATCACTCTCCTTTCACAGGTAATCAATCACTCTGGTGCTGGATAACCATTCTGAGTTCCTCACTTCCCAATGCATGGCTGTCTTAGTCAGTGTTCTACTGCTGTGAAGAAACACCATGACAAAGGCAACTCTTGCAAAAGAAAGCCTTTAATTGAGGACTTGCTTATAGTTTCAGAGGCTTAGTCCATTGTTATCATGGAAGAAAGCATGGCAGCACAGGGGGAGAAATGATGGGAAAAGAACTGAGAGCTACATCATGATCAGCTGGCTGAGAGAGAGACTGGGCTTAGTGTGTGCTTTTGAAACTTCAAAACTTACACCCATTGACACACTTCTTCCAACAAGGCCACATCTCCTAATTCTTTAAAATAGTTATAATCTCTGGTGACCAACCATTCAAATCTGAGCCTATGGGTCCCATTCTTATTCAAACAACTACAGTGACCTTGCATGGAAGGCTTAACTCTGTGGGCTGTGATTTCTTCCCTTGTTAAATAAGAGTAATAGTGTAGATCTTGCTAGAGGAGAATTCTTCTTATACAACCAACATCAAGAGAGGTGCCCCTGGTACTCAGTGTTGATTGGTGGGTCAGAAGGTAAAAGGTCTTTGTTCTCTCAGCTTGCAGAAGGCAAGGCCTTTCTGCATTGGTGCCAGCCTCTTGTACCTTTCTTCATCCTACACTCTGTGACCATATTATCTCTCCTAGCTCCTTCAGTGGCCTGTCCTCTCCTTACAAAGCACCAGCTTCATCACAAAATGTCTGCCCCAAAAATGACTGGGTTGCTTAGAGCTGTTATCCAACTGGGGGAGTGGGATCTTAACACTACCAGTATTTGTCTGGTATGGGAATGGACTAATACTATTTAACTCCTCTAAAGTTTGCTTTCTTAGTAGGCTTTAAATGTGCTTGAATATTACAAACCCCAATGTAAAATGTCTCCAGCATCTATCTCTGGCCTTTCTCCTTGTGGATGTTTCTCTGCACTGGCCCTGTCCTGATCATCACTCAACAGTACCGGTACAACCTCTTGCCCTAGTACATTAGAAACTCCTTTCTCGGGGAGAACAGGCATATCTAAGTCCATCTGGACCTTTCTGCCTTCTTCACTATGCCTCCCGAGGCAACACACAGATAAGAAGCTATCGCTCCAAGTTCCCTTTCTAAGGTGTCCCCATCCACGTGTGACATCAGGACTTTGGATCTGCTTTAGCAAGGGCTCATACTTGGATACAGGGGCATAAAACAGCCATGTGATACAAAAAAGCCTTTCACCCTGGGCCACAAACCAAGAGAAGCTCACTTCAGGGGGAAAGGGACTGAGAAGACCTCTCCCAGAGGGAACATTTCCTTCTTCCTGTGCTAACCCTCCTGTAGTCTTTACAACTGGGTTCTGGAAGTCCCTAGCCCAAGCCTCTGAGAAGTCTCCAAACCTGCTGCAGTTGACTCTATGAGGGTCTGAGGGTTACTGTTCCAAGTAACTACAAGTGGGGTAGCCCAAAGCAGCAGAAGCACAAGGTCTCAGAATATTGGAGACAACATGTGTGAATCAAGGAGCTGACGGGGGTCTATCATTGACACTCTGGGGAAGAACCCTGCTTCCCTAATAGCTGCTGCTGCTGCTGCTTTCATAACTACCTATTCTGTCACCTGTCTTCATCCTCATGGGTTCTTCCTGTGTCTGCATTTTCCTCTCAGATATCAAAGGGGCCTAGAGGTTCACTTTGTAACTTTATTGTTCTGGGAAGACCCACTGTGCAAACAGAGTCACCTCCTCCATACTATATAGAATATAGATGCATATCACTGTATGCATTGCCATCCCATAGCAATAGTAGAGAGAGCCAGCCCCAGCCCTGCTTAGCGAACATTGGTGAAATAAAAGACATTGCAGGGGAGACACAGCTTGTATGCTACAAATCCTGTCACTGGGAAAGGCTATATTTTCTCCATTTGTTCTTAGTTTAAAAACAATTAAGACTTTAGAAATAATACTATTGGTTTGGAAGATTTGCAAATCAGTGTTTCATATGCAGACTAAAATTATACTTATCAAAAAAGTAAAGTATGCTTGAGTTGTCACTGCTATGGTTTGGATGAGTGTCACCAGCAGCCTATCTACTGAAGCTTAAGCATGCTGCCAGGGTAGCACTGTTAGTAGGAAGATGAATCTAACCTAAGTGGGGCTGTCACTAGGCTGGGAGCTAGTGCTACAGAAACCCTGCTGTTATAAGCAGAATCAGGAACCTGGGGAGGTGTCTCCCATTTACTTCTGACCCATCGAGGCTCCTTAGCCTGAACTTTCCTTGAGAGATATGGAGTTTTTGAGGCATCTAGGGGAATGTCTTAGGTATATTTTTGATGAGATAAAGGCTTTTGCTCCTGTACATACCCCTGCAATGATGTGCTGTCTTACCATAGGCCCGAATCTGCTGATGATGATCATGAATTAAACCTCCAAAAACTGTGAGCCAAGTAAATCCTTTCTCCTTACAGTGAATATCTCATGTGCTTGATATACTCACAGAAAGTAGGCACACAGGTTTGTTGTTTTAAATACATGAAAACTATGAGTCTATGTCAGAGAAAATCAACATAACAAATATTTTCTTCATACTCTTATTCATATTGCTATCATTGTTTATTTCTGACCTATAATTTTTTTAAAAGATTTATTTTATTTCATTTTTATGTGTATAAGTACACTGTAGTTGTACAGATGACTGTGTTCCATCATGTGTGTGGCTGCTGTTGATCTCAGGACCTCTGCCGGCCCCGCTCGCTCCAGTGTAATTTTCTGCAGCTGTCTTCAGACACACCAGAAGTGGGCATCTGATCTCATTATGGGTGGTTGTGAGCCACCATGTGGTTGCTGGGATCCAAACTCAGGACCTTCGGAAGAGCAGTCAGTGCTCTTACCCACTGAGCCATCTCGCCAGCCCCTGACCTATAATTTTAACACATATAATGTACTACAATACTGAAGAAATCAGTGTTAAATTGGTCTTTATTCTGAACTTATATCACAGAGCCTGGACTGGACAGGCAGCAGCTGTGTCATGAGTTTTAACCAATAAACACCCTCATGGGTCTGAGAATGAGACCTCACTTGGAAATGGAATAAATGCCAAATCAGTAAAATTAGTTAAGTCACTGAAGTGGGTCTTAATCCAAAATAACCACTATCCTTATTAAAAGGATTAGAGGGCATTGTGGACCTAGAGGTACAAAGAAATATGACATGAAAAACACTGGAAGATCCATCTAAGGGACAACAGTAAGGCACCTACCTTTGAACCAAGTGCACCTGGGACATCAGCGGGAAAGAAAAGAGAAGCAAGCAGAAGGGCTCCCCAGAGCCATCAGATGCTCCTTCAAGCAGACATCACAGCCCTGAGACACCTAGAATCCCACACTAGCTTTCAGTCTAAGGACCACTGAAATTCTCAGGGTTGGTTCTTTGTTAGGAAGTCCTAGAAACAATTTCAAAAAAGTATTCATAATTTGCTGACTTGAAGCTTACTAAGAGATTGAGTTCATTAGCAACTATAGCAGAATTGAGATGTTAGCCAACAAGTGCCTTTTTTTGAGAGTTTTAATTGCTGATTAGTATCCCCCCTCATTACTATGATTTTACTAAAGAAAATGCATCCTTCTAACCAACCACAGAATAATTATGTTCTCTACCTATTCTGGAAGGCATGGCTTATGACCCCTAGGACCAGAAAGACATTGGAAGGCACCAGACAAATAGAGAACCAAGTTCCAGATAAGGAGTCTCAGGTGAGAAAGAAGTTGGTGCCATTTCCCCAAGTTCCCCATCCTCCTCCCAACAGTAGAGGCTTCCACAGTGCTGTCTCCCAGCTCAGTGGCAGCCCCCCCTAGCCTGGGCCCACATCAGATGGAAGCTACATTCAACCCTCAGAGCATCAGAATAGAGTGAGCAAAAGATTATCACTATTATTTAAAGATCTTGGACAAGTAATTGACTATTTGAGGAAAATATGCACTCTCTACATAGCAGGTACATGTTCTATATAACATGTACAAGTAAGACGTGCAACAATGGTATATGCCCCTCTGAGATGAAACCACACCGACATGTTTCTTTTACCATAAATGAATTGTGTATCACTTGATTTTAAGGCAGACGGTGCTAAGTTCAATGTGTGCACTATAGACATGGAGAAGACACTAAATAAAACAGCAGTCACAGGCATGTGTCCTTCCCTACTATGTAGATTCCTGTCTGGTTTCATAGTGGTCCAGTCCTATAGTTTTAATAATTTTAAAGCTTCAAGTCAAACCAAGTATAGTCTCTGGTTACCAAGGAATTGAACTAAAAATCAATACCATAAACAATAGGAAAATGACTAAATATTTGAGAATCCTAATTTGAGAGAATCTTAAGCCACTCACAGATTTTTAAATGGAAGTATTTTAACCGAGAGGAGAGAGAGAGAGAGAAACAAAAATGAAAACATAAAAAAGATAGTGAAGAAGCAAGAAAAATAAGAATATCAGTATTTGTAGCTAAGGCAGTATTAGAGGAGAAGTCATAGCATTAAAAATGTCCATATTCAGAAAAAGTATCTAAAATAACTGTAGCTCCCACCTCAGGAAGTTTCATTTTATTTTATGAAGCTCAAAGAATAAGAGCAAATGAGGCCAAAAGCAAGCAGAATGTCTTATTTTGTTTTTCTATCACCCTGATAAACACCACAACCCAAAGCAACTTGAGGAAGAAAGGGTTTATTTCAGTTTACACTTTACAGGCTATCTGGAGGGAAGCCAAGGAAGGAACTCAAGGCAGAAACCTAGAGACAGGAACTGAAGCAGAGACCACGGAGGAATGCTGCTTGCTGCCTTGCTCTCCAGGGCTCCTTCAGCGGTGTTTTTTCCATACGACCTAGGAAGGAACACTTGCTGAGGTAGTACCACCCACACTAGGCTGGGCGCTTCCATGTCAGTCATTGATCATGAAAATGTCCCCACAGTCTTGCCAACAGGCCAATCTGACGGCAACAATTCCTTAGTTGAGATTCCCTCTACCCAGATACGTCCAGGTTTGTGTCAAGTTGACA
>NW_022196911.1:118316842-118318334 GCF_008632895.1 Mastomys coucha | reverse complement strand
GTGTGTGTTCTAAATCAGTAAATATCTATCCAGATCAGGAGGGTAGAGGAGCTATAAATGCCAGTATCAGAAAGGAGAGAAATGACATTCTCTCAGTCATCCAATCGACATGAAGGTGTCCTAAAAAATTTTTCTACCCATAAAACTAAAAGATACCAACTATCGAATCACATCTTAGAAGAAGCAGGTGATCCTGGAATGTTGGCTTCTACCAGGAAAACTTAAGTCCAAGACTCCTCATGAGGACAACTCCAGGCCCACAGGTTTCACTGATGAATTCTACCAGACATGTACAAAGGGAGTGATGCCGTTCCTCAATTCACACTGCAAGACAGGAGCAGATAGGGGTCAGGAAGGAAGTATATGTGGGTAAGGATCTGTTAATGATCTTCACAGTGGCAATGTCACCACTGACGGGTCAGATCTGTCAAACTATATCCTCTGAGTATATGCAGCCTGTCATCTCTCATGACACTTAACAAAGTTAATTTTGAAACCCTGGATGGATTAACTTTTTTGCTCCAGTCACTGCTCTGTGCTCAGGCCTCAGAGATCCAGACAGGAAGGTGGTGGTATGTGCTAATGTTTCTCAAACATGGCCAGGTATCAAGCCAAGCACTGGCTGCTCAGAGAGGCTCCTGGCATACACCAAAGGTGCTTTTACCTACTGCTGTAAGCTTAAAAGTAAATCCAAGCTTAAGAGAAGGGCACAGAGGAACCCTGGGGTGGTGAGAGTGAGAGCATTTGAACAGAGATCACAAGAGTGGGCACAATGACAGCTCTCACAACACTCTGCTCTCTTTAACCTCAACTCAGTTTGTTCCATGAGGTTACTTTCCCCCATCAGGAAAGGGACATCAGGAGAGAGGATACAGGGTGTATGAGAACCAAGAGAAAGAAAGGAATGAATCACCCTATGGCTTACCTGTCCCACAGTGGGCTGGACCTGAGACTCGTCTTTCTGTCACCTGATTCTAGCTTCTCCTCAGGAATTCAGATTCTGGGACTGAGAAAGAAATAAGCAGAGAAGGGTTCTGCAACCAGCCAAGATGGTTCATGAGAGGAGAACCAGGGAACTGCCAGAGCCCCACCCTCAAACCACTGATCATGCATGCTGAGTTCATAAAACAGTGGAGCAGAGAGAACATCGTCACCAGGATGAAGATTCTTAAGGCTGAGGAATTCCTTCCTCCTCAGTCATCATATTTCCAAGGACTGTGTGGCATAGTTCTTTCATGCAGAAGATCCTAGTGATCCTTGTCTTAGGACTTCACTCATCAGATTAGAGCATGAGTATTGGAGCTCCTTGCTTTCCCACTGACCACTGGGCCTGAGGCATCCTAAGGATTGGCTTCTCCTTTCATACGACCCTTGTAGATTTACCTGGACCTTCCTAGTCTGCCTAGCCCTGGTCTTTAGAGCCTGCATTTTTGAGAACTTTTGGGGGTGTGCCCTTCTTTTTTTTTTTTTTTTTTTTTTTTTTTTTTTTTTT
>NW_022196911.1:118245959-118309963 GCF_008632895.1 Mastomys coucha | reverse complement strand
GTTAGGCGATCCACTTGCAGGGAAGGGGCAGAGGAGGACGCTGAACCCCCTCTGTCACTCGGAAGCTGGGTGTGCCCTTCTTTATCAGTGCACATGCTACCTCTTTGGGTTATAGCAGGCACATGAAGAGCTCCTCCATCACAGAGGGCAGAGATGTGGTTGGACTGTGTTTAGCTACCAGTCTAAATGAGGAGGGGGATCACACCCTAACTTTCTACCCTATAGCTCCCTTGGGACTAGCATGTTCATAGAACAGGATGTGTACCATCTGATATCTCACTGTTCCACATCCAGGATGCCTGTCTCAGGAAACCTTAAGGGACTCTGGCTCTTGGCCCTAACCAAGTGGGAAGAGCTATAGCTCCTCCCTGGAGGCAAAACAAACAAACAAACAAAAAAACAAAAAACAAACAAAAAAAGCTTGTTCTTGAGGCCTGCTGAACTTGCCCTAAATGCTCACCTTCCCTATGGCCCACCTCCTCCTGCCTAACTCAATATTACCT
This sequence comes from Mastomys coucha, assembly GCF_008632895.1. Classification (NCBI taxonomy): domain Eukaryota; kingdom Metazoa; phylum Chordata; class Mammalia; order Rodentia; family Muridae; genus Mastomys; species Mastomys coucha. Next base: position 118,309,460 of record NW_022196911.1, on the reverse strand, counting down.
CTCACACTCTCCTCCTTCCTTCTTCCTCCTCCTACTCCCATTGCTTCTTACTTCTCCTCTCTACCTCTCCCTTCTCTCTTCCTTCAACCCCTCAGTCCCCCAGCCCTGCTCCCTATGTGAGCATGATGGTAAGGCACAACACTCCCACATCAGATTGGCTTCTAAAGCTCAATCACAAGATGGTATGGTCAGCTGAATCCTGACTGGTTTAGTTGGGAGGAGTCAGTGGCAGTAGCCAAGAATCAATGGAAAATAGTTGTCCCCCTCCCATCATCTTGTGGTGAAGGATCATAAGGAACAGGAGTTCACAGGTTCATTAACTATATGGTTCTTTTATGGACACGAAAGATCATCACAACTATGAGCAGCTGGAAAAAGGAAGAGGGAAATCTTTTTCTGGCCATCCTCAGAAAAGGTTCCTCTATCCACAGCCCTTATCCCAAGTCAAAGGTGAGGTAGTAGGATTTACAGACCATAGGTATCAAGGTGGGATACAGTCAGCAAAGCTGGGTTTCATTAAATACCACCAGAGCTCTGGGATCACTGGCCATTCAGAATATTCTTGCCCCAGCAAGCATCCAATGAACCATTGGCCTTCTCCCTCTAGTACAGAGTTCTAGACCCCAGTAATGACAATCAATCTGGCCTCCCATCCCTCTGACCAAGCTGCCACAATGTGCGTCTGCCACCAGCCTGAGACTCAGAGGCAGGCCTGGGTAAGTCTCCTCTAACTTCTGGACCACTGTCTAACACAAAGTTCTGAGAGCAAGACTGAGAGTTTAGAGGTCTTGATACAATCCTTGGAACAGCAGTCTCAGGTCTTATAGCTAAGTTCACTTGGTAGCTAGACCCAGACACTTCCTGGACTCTGTTTAAGGTCAGATAATAGACTCGGGGGACAGAGGCTGAGGCCTACATAGAGCCCTCACTTAACGCAGAACCCAAGTTCTCTCTGACCAATCTGTGCCTGAACCTTGTCGGAGGAGGAGCCAGGCTGGGAAATGGGTCCCTGAGAGATTTCCTAGGCAGCCATTGCCTACCTTATTGCCTAAGGCTTGGAAGGGAAGCATCTGTCTATAGCTTAGACTACATTTTATCCTGCTAAGTTTGAATCAGATGAGGGGCCACCACCTAACCTGACACTTCAAAACTGCTTTTTCTCCCTGCTGAGAACTTACTGTGAACATCCTTTTAGGGGGCCTACCACTCTTAACCCTCCACAGACTGTCAGTCAACACGGTGGCTGACTAGGTGGGTGGCAGAGCCAGAGGAGCATAGTTGTGTGTGGCCCTGGTATCAGGCTCAGGCAGTACCATTTAGCAGGAGTCCAGTGGCCTGGCACTAGCCGCCTACAACAAGGTGTGTGCCCTTGGGTGTTTTCATGTCATCTATAGTTTATCTGTTCCCTTTGGGTTTTAGTAAAGTTGCTTTGGGTGCTTTTTAATGCAGTTGGGAAGGTCCATAAGGAAGAGGCCTCTGGCTGTCTGGCTCTCAAAGGGGAAGGCCCTGATGAGGGAGTGGCGTCCTACTCTAAACTCCTCAAGGACCCCTCTCATGTGAGTGCCCCTTCCTTCTCACCCACCCAACACCAACCTAGCCCTTGGTATCTGGTGAAGCAATGTTTGAAGAACAGGGAAATAAAGATAAAAGGAGAAGCCATAGGGAAACCGCATGTCTAACATTTAACACATTAAGAATAATCACCTGGGTTGACTGTCCAAAAGCCACACAGCATGCCTAATTGTGTTGAAAGTGCATTCTTATCTAGACGTTGCTTACAAGTGATCACAGACTCCAAATGTCTAGCCAGCCCCTTACATTTTGTCATTAGGACCCCTGGAATGGGCAGAGCCAGTGCACTTCGGAGATTCTCCCAACACACCTGTATCTCTTCCCCAAGAACATCCTGAGGACTACTCATCCCAAATCTCTAATACCACTTCAGCACATCGAAAATCCTTCCCACTACCTTCCTCTCTCCAAGGTCTAGTCCAGGAAGAGAGAGTTCTTGTTCCTGAATCCTGGCCTATTACTATATAGTCTCCACCTCCCACCCCAGTTTCACTTGCCAGAGTCTTCTTGGGGGTCCCTTGATTTTGCTCTTGGGTCTCCTCTAAGCTGTAGCCCTAATAGCAGCCTCAATTCTCCTCACTCTTCAGACTTATCTACCCACTCACTCCACACCTCCACACAGGGGTGGACATGGGAAAGAAGTGACTCCTTCATTTGGGCAGGGGGCAGAACCTAGAGAATTATTTTAGAGGATTACCTTGATTAGCCACGCTGGGCCAGTAGAAAATGGAACCTCAGATGGATAACAGGAAGTACATAAAGGATTGTGTCAGAATGAGCTCTACCACACAGGAAGACTCCAGAGGGCAGGGAAAGTAAAGCCAGGTGGAGAGGAGGAAACTGCTGAGTGGTGTGGCTATAATGGCTGTGCTACCTCACAGACACTATCCACTTAATGAGAGGATAGTGAGCTGGAACAGAGCTCCTGTGGCCTCAGTAAGTGTCACTCTTTGCTCTCCACATAGACATGCACACAGATATGCATATAGAAATCAAGACACAAAAATACACATACGTATACACACTCAGTCATACCCAAATGCTGACATGTTTAGTGCCTCTTGGTATCCCACCATTGTTTGACAGACATCCCATTTCTTTGTCTGCCTCTCCTATTCTACAGCCTCAACAACCCCCTCACAAGGAGACTCAGGATTTTTTTTTGTTAATTTGGGATTTTAGCCATTTTTTTTCCCATCTTGCCTCTGATCAAACTGACAACTGCAAAGTATGTGACTTGTAAGCAGAATTCTGTAATTGAAATGCCAAAGTCCTGGCCATGGTGACCTTACCACCCAATACCTACCCTTAGCTGCTTTTATAAATCATTGCCTTCCTGGGTGGCAGTGCACAAAGGCCTACTGTTGATGCTGGATTCCTCACGTTCTCCAGCATCCTTCATTCTGCTCCCACACAGAAGGACAGAGCCACCCCTACCCACAACCCCTCCCCTCCAGCAGCCTTGCTGGTCTGAGCCATGTGTTCCCTGGAAAGCCCAATCTTGGAATCATGTCCTCTCATGGATCATCTACAAAAAGCAATGTGGTCCCCAGAGCCAGATCTTCCCTAAGACCACATCCTCCCCATAGGGCCACAATCTCTGAAGACTACATCCTCCCCACAGATTTGCATCCCCAAATCCCTGCCATGGTTACCTGACAACCTCTCATTATCACTTGTCTGGCTCCTCCTGTTTTGGTGGACACTCACCTGTAAAGCCTCAATAGCTCTGCCAGCGCTAGCAGCTCCTCAGAAGGGATGGGACCTGTGCATCTACTGTGTACCACGTCCACACCTCACCATAGAAACAAAGGCTCTGTTTTCTCTCAGGACTAAAAACCTCTTTGGGAGATCTCTATCCCAGATGCTATGGTGGAAAGGCTGGAAGGAGGGCTCTTGGGCTTTCCCCAGAAAAGGGAAAAGTACTTGGGACAAAAAGACTGGAAAAGGTCAAGAATGGCTGTCTGGACCTTTATTAAACAGGTCCCAGAGATAGTCAAGTCTCTCTCTGGAAAGCTCCCGGACTGTCTTCATATTCTCATCCTACAAACACAAAATGGCAGTCCCATAGACCGGGTATCTGTAGCTGAAGTAACCTGTCTTCCACCCATGATAATAATAGGTTTATTGTGGTCAGAGGTGGACAATGGGATGGGCACACCCAGGCTGGATCTAGATACCACTAACTCCTACTAATAACACTCTAGGAGATGCTGTCCCCAAATTTACTCTGGAGAAAGACATGCATAGTCTGTCTGGGATCAGTTCCCACCACACCTCAGTGGCAGCCTAGATTACAGCTATAGCACTAATGAGGACTTCCCACCTCTACCTGTAAGACCAGAGCACCTCTAAGCCCTAAACAGGTCCTTCTAGATAATGTGGTTCAGGAGCTGCGGCAGCCTGGCCCTTCAGGCCTTGCTGGACACTTGGCCTCAGTGCCAGGCTCTCCCAACAGCCAGTCTTCCTTCTTTCCCAGCCACAGGAATTCTACAGAAGTCCTCCCAGCTGAGGAAGTATTTGAGAGCCTCATTTCATTGGCAAGGACTCAGATCATGACTAATTTATCACCACCAACTCAGAGACCTACAACACAGACAGGAAGTCATGGGTCTCTAGAAGTCAAAAGTTTGAACAAAATCACAGTAGCCTGAACCTAGGATATTGCAGGCTTGGTTCCTGGATCCTGCCTGGTTCTTTACCTGTTCCAGCTTCTGGAAGCACATACATCTCCAGGCTTACACTTTACAGGGCCCTGTGCCTACAGCAGGATCATTGGAGGATCAAGAATAAACTACTTCCTTTGCATGCTAGGCCCCAGAATCAGGACAGGACTTCAGGGCCATGTAAATGAAGGACAGGATTCAGAAGGAGGGAGAAACACAACTGTTATGAATCAGAGAAACAGAAATTGCTATTTAGAACCTTTTGCTGTTCCGAGGTTCAAGCACTGGTTGGTTCCAGAACAGGAAGCAGAAGAATCATTAAAAACTAATTCAGGCCTGTGTGCTCTGCCTGGCAATCTCATATCTATGCTCCTAAGGAAACCCATAAGCACAGGGTTATGGGATGTCAAAGCTAGCGACCACAGGTTAGCCAGAGACTAGCTGTAGGGAGTTGAGTGTCATGATTAAAAAGACACTGGCACAATCTTGGTGAACATGCTACTCAGAAGTGTTTGTCTCACCTTTTCTACACTTTTTGATATTTAAAAACATAGTCTCAATAGCATTCATTTAATAGTTATGGGGGAAATCCTTTTAAAAACTGGTATGGGGAAAGGTTTTAACTGCTTTAAGAAATCATGGCCCCACTAAGAGACTCTGGGTGGGACTTGCTCACCACACATTCCAGAGACCAACACAGGGTCTCTGCTCTGACCTAGAATACTCAGAACCTTCCAGAAGTAGGATACATGGGCTGTGGGTCAAAAACTACTCAGGCTATTGGGTGCTCACAGTACAACATAACTATTGGGTGCTCACAGTACAACTTAACTATTGGGTGCTCACAGTACAACATACCTGCAGGAGTCAGAGTTTAAACCTAAGTGGCAGGACAGGCAGAAGAAGGCTGGAGGCCAGAGGCATGGTGCTGCCACTCTGGCAGGCTGTGGAAACTTCTAGAAGGTAGAGTACTGGTGACCCTGGGGATAGGGGAGGAACACCAATGGAGGCCAGGCCAGCCTGGCTCATGAAGGCAGCAATGGTAATGCCACAGCAAGTGACCCGCAGGCAGATCTGTGAGTCTGTGGCTCTAAGTTCTTAGGGCAAGCAAGGCATTCCTTTTCTCTACCACAGAGGCACCACATTAAGCCACTTTTCCTAAGAAAAATGTGATGACAAAAGCTTGTGATCAATTTTAAGAGGTCAAAATGATGAATATTTTCTTGGGAAAACTGCTTATCTACTCCCAGGCAGGCAGGCAGAAGAGAAATCCTAGGGTTGATAGGGTCTATATGAGGTTAGCTCACCTACCTGGATTTTTGGCTACCCTGGGACCAGATCAATATGAAATGACCACAGCAAGATAGGGACACAGCTCAATATTTCCCTCATCCTAGTGTCCCACAGGGTGGGTGGGTTCTGCTGTATTCCTGTGGCATGTCACATTCATCTTCCTAAGCAGGTACCACAAGGCAGGAAATGAGGTCCAGGACATATCAGGGACTGGCTGGAAGTGGGGGTGGGGGTGGAGAGGACAGAGCAAGGGTAGGGACAGTTCAGGGATGGGTTTGCCTGTTTGCCAAGGAGAAGTAGCCAGCCACAACTGAATGCCTTGGGGTGTACAGCCATTAGAAGGAGGCCTAACCAGCACTCACGAATGTTTCCACTTCCTATCTGTAACATGAAGCCCCAGTTGGTGAGGATGGAGAGGGTTACCCATGTACAGGAGACTGTCCTTGTATCATAAACTTGGCAAGTCACAGCCTCCCAAAGAAGTTGGACTCTCCCAGTGTGCTTGAGGAACTGGGAAGGGCCACACAGTTCTCAGAACTTGACCAGAATGCAGCAACTCTAAGAACAGGGCCTGTGAGCCGAACGCAGACAGGAGATACAATCAACAGTGAGGTCTGGTCCATAGGTTTAAAAGAGAAAAGGAAGAAGAAGAACTACAGTGTGTGATCTTGGCACCTACAGCCCAGGACTTAGGATAAGGCAACAGGAAAGGGAGCAAGAGTAGGCAGTAAAGGGACAGGGGACAGTGCAAAGAGAGCAGACAGTATGGGGGGGGGGCGGACAGTAGAGGAAACAGTACTAGCAAGTCACAGAGACAGTACAGGGATCAGGTCAGTGGGATGAAGGAAAAGGCAGCAGAGAGGATGTTGCAGGAGAAGGGGACAGTGCAGAGAAGTGGGACAGTGAGGGAGATGGGGACAGTACAGGGGTAGGACACAAAGCAGCTGGAGGAAACAAGAGAAAGGGACAAAGGAGGCAGAAGCCAGTCCAGGGAGAGGAAACAGTTGGGGGCTGTGTATGGGACTGGAACAAGGGAGGGGGAGGACAATAAAGGGGAGAAGGATATGGAATGAGGGGAGAATACAGAAGGGGGCAGTATGGAGGCAGTAAAGTATGTGAATTTTGGTAAAAAATGGTGAAATTTGGGGCACAGGTGGGCCAGGACTTGAGCTTCTACATTGCTCCCCTGAAAGGAGTCAGAGAGTAGCGCCCACTACTTCATGGTGTATATTCTCTAGGGAGGCAGCTTTCACCCAATGTGATGGCTCTTCCCCAACTCTGGTTCTGTTCCAGTAGTTAACCAGCCTCAGCCATGGAAAAAGAAACTCCTACAAGGAACCAGGTGTCCACCTACACATATCTGTTAAATATAAGTTGTCTACAAGTGATGTCAGTACCTTTCAGCCCCTTGGGCCCTGCCAGCTCCAGCAAAGATTCTATCAAAGAGGCTACTTTCACACCTGGGAAGCCTTGCTCGCTCTCATCTTGTGCAAGCAGCCTCACTCCCTGTTGCCACTCACCTGAATCAAGCAAGGCTGACCCCAATCTCCTGCAGAGACAGGTGGTGGCCAGCACACCAATCCTGTTCTGCAGCTTCCCTGTAGGCTGAGAGGAGGAACTGGGAGGGGCTCAACTGGGCATGGCATCTGTGTGACCTAGTCCTGCTAGCATAAGGTATCCTAATCACCAGCCATGGTGGGGCCCAGCCCTTCACAAACTACTGCTTCGCATCCTCACCCATGGGCACCTGTTTCTTGTTGTGACCTGCAGACCTGTACCAGCGCAAATTGAGCTGGCACATACTAGAGTGTGCACACCTAAACTAGCACACCAGCTTGGTGCTCATTGGCTATATCAATCTCTCCTAGGTCTTGCCTCAGAAGCTGCATGGGAAGAAGCACCTGCTGAATAAATAAACACAATTATTGGGTCTGTTTACCCCTGAGGCCCATAGCTGGAGGGGGAGGGGATACCCCAACATGTCTTAGGAACTGGTAAAGGCCACAGAGTTGTTAGAACTTGAACAGGAGGCAGCAACTCCAAGAACCGATGAAGTCCCAGCCAGGACTCTAACAGGACAGGGCCCATGAGCTAGGACACAGAGCTGAAATGCAGGCCACCCCCAGCTCCCTATATTGGAACGAATATTCTTTGGTTTTTTTGTTTTGTTTTGTTTTTAAGTGTGTGTGTGTGTGTGTGTGTGTGTGTAGAAGAGGTTGCTAGATCCCCTGGAATTGTAGCTATAAGCCACCTAACATGAATTCCCAACATGGGAATTAAACACAGGTCCTTTGTAAGAGAAGCAAGTGCCTAACCACTGAAGCTCTCTCCAGATTTGATATTTTTTGCAGCCTTTGCCTCTGACCTAAATGGAAATAGAGTAAATTTCAGGTAAAGATGAGGTCACCAGGGTGGGCCTAAATCAATGATCTGTAACTTCCCAAGACAGAAATTTGACACAGACCTACACATACAAGGCAGAAGACACATGGCAGGAAAAGCAACACCAACACCAGAGTAAAATCATCACAAGTCAAGGATTCCTGGAGTCACCAGAAGCTATAAAGTCTCTCCTGGAGTCTCCAGAGGAAATGTGATTCTACTCACACCCATTCTGGCTTCCAGGATTGTATGAAGGAAAGCCTGTTGTTTAAACTTCAATTAGTGGGATTTTCCTATCATAAAGAAAACCCACACCCTCTGAAGAAATGGGCCATTAAGTAGGTTAGTTACTTGGTATTCGGGGACTTGCTGTGTGCATTTGGGGAAACTCGGGGTCAAAGGACAAGACAGGTTCAGTGGGAAAGGTGTGGACAGATGCAGAAAGCAACAGTGGCCTGGTAGGAGCCAGGGAAGAGCATCTGCCTAAAGCTAGGCAGCATCATCTAGTCCAGTGAGCAAAAGGTCTTGGGACAGCAGGCCACAGCTGAACAGAGAAGGTTCAATGCAGGGACCCTTCTGATGGGTTAAGATGGATGTAATATTGGTCTCAAGATCCTGGTCTTTACTCTCTGGAATGGGAGCAGTCTCCATACAGTCTGAAAAGGTTCTCAATTGGAAAGATGGTCTTTTAAAATAGAAAAAAAAATGAAGGGAAAATTAAAAAGTATTTGTTCCATACATTTCTATCACAAGAATAACAAGGCTGAGCCATAGCCATAGAAGACCCATAACCATCACTAGCTCCCATCAATATATCATAACCTAGCTCCCACACCAATATATCAGGCCAAATCCAGTGGCTGAAAATAACTTTGTAAAAACACTATTAAAAGGCACACCAAGGCATCTTTTACAAAAAAAAAAAAAAATATAATAACTTAGTTTGCATTTTACAGCATTTCCAATGGGTCAGGGCATCCTTGGCTGGGACCTAAGGGGTCAGAGCAGTATGTACCTTCCCAGTTCAAGCACCAGGCTGGGCCCATGCCACCAGTCTGCAATCCTTATCAGGATTTGATAGAGCAATTGAGACCACAAACCGTGGCTCATTTGAAGGACAACATGTGTCAACCTGCAAGTCACTCCATATTGATCTCACAGGGGTTTATGCCCATTTCTTCTGCTTTCCTGTACATCCTTTGAAAGTCACTAAAGCGTGGAGCACATCCAAGCTGTGCCTCCCCGAAGTGCACATGTCCAGTGAAGAGGAATTCCCCATGTCCTGGTCGTACTCCACACTGCAGCAGTGTTGTGACATGGCCCAGCCAGTGGCCACTGTCCTCAGGAGCTGGATGGAAGACCCTGATCTTCTGCCTGTGGAGCCTGCTCACCCGCAGGTAGATGACTGACACTTGCTGTTCTGGTACATGGGTAACATCCTCAATGAAGCCTCGGACAACTGTAGAAGAAGAAGACAGAGGTGAACAAATCTAATGGGCTCTGTCAGCAATGGCAGGCACACAGCACACACCACCTTGGGCATGTCCCTGGCTGTCAAAGGCATTAGAACTGGACATGAACCTGCTCTAGTCACACAGCAGCCTTTTGAAAGCTCAATGATGAGCAGAAGTCTGTGGTATTGATACTGTCAGACAAAGATATTCTATTGGGCATCAGCTACACAGCACATGCTCTCCAGGTAAGAACAAGAAAATAAGCAAAATGCTCTGCAGTTCTGAGTCCCATCAGGTGTCACAATGCAGCTCAAAAGATAAGAATGATGAGAGAGGAGGTGACAGGGAGCAACTTGTATTAGGTAGTTGGGTAGGGCCTGGGGAGTGGAGCAGTAAGGAGTCAAGATTCCACCAAGTGATAGCTCTTGGCTTTTGGATGAGGGTTTGAGCACAGCCAGCTGGACCCCAGCTTAATGTAGCCACTTTTATGGCAGCAGTTCAGCAAGGACTACCCCTGGTCTAAGAAGAATACTGTGCAAATATTCTGGCTAGGAGCCTCCAACCCTCAGAAAACATCCCTGACTCCAAAGGGGCTTTCAAAACCCCAACAGCCTGGATGAAGAATGAGCCAAGCTCTGAGCTGGGGCTGGCACAGGGACATACCAGGCTGCCCTCTGAACTATGTTCCCAGAGCACTTCTGAAAGTTTACTGGGAACTGAAGGGCTTCCAGAGTCCCCAGGATGTTGTGAGCTCCTGTGCACAGAGAGAATACACTGACACACCTAGAATGCAAACACCAACTCTGCCTGCATGCATGGTGTGCAGACTCACCTTAGTGTATACACAATGCACTACTCCCTGTGATTGCAGGGTGAAGCCAGGTTCAGCAGCTTTAGCAACCCACCCTCCCATACACATACACATAAAAGAAATCAATGCTGACTTAGGAAAGCCCTCAGACACTGGAAGGACAACCACAGGAACAGACTTACCAAAGTCACTGGTGCAGATGGCAAGGAGGACCTCAGTGTCACTGCAAGGCCGACAAGGGGCTGAGGAGAAAGAACAGGGTGACAATACAGCCCAGACAGCACTGCTTAGTCACCTATCCTCCCCAATCCTGACACGGCAGAATACAAAAGGCCTGACTCCCTGGCCTACATGTGAGGGTGCATGGTTGAAAGGGATAAAATCATGGTGAGACCTCTGGCCAGCTCCAACTCTACCATAGGAGTGATCAGCAAAGAAGGAGGCAGAAGACCAGCTTCTGTCAAGCCAGCCATTAATTCCAAGGGATCGTTTGGCCCTCCTAGCTCATACTGTAGCTGCAATAACATGTGTCCAGACAAAGAGAAGAAGCCCCACACCACTCATTTTGTTAGTGTAGCTCCAAATAAACAACTCTACTCATTTAAAAACAAAACAGCAATAAAAACAAAATTGTTCTTACAAGCCTGTGATAATGCAAAACCAACCCCAAGATGAACTGAAACCACAAGTGGATACTACCCAACCTCCTGCAGCTTCCACACTCACAACCTAAAATGGTGTGAGTATCTCAATGCAGCCTAATGTCTACTCCCCAGGTCACAGCCCCAAAGGAGAATCTCACTCAGCCCATCTGCCCTGGGCTTTTCTTACAAGAACCAAAGCTAAGCATCTGCAAAGGGAGTGTTGACTGGAGTGTGGGAGAGTGGGCATGTTTGGGAAAATCTGTCTGCTGTGGATATGGGCTCTTGGACTCGAGCCATCAGTTTAGCCCCTACTCTAGGCCTCACTGAGCCTTGGGACAAGTTATATACTATAAGAGCCCATCAAATTGAGTCTTATTCATAGGACTTAGGCTTGAGACACTCAGAACCTGGGGCCTGGCATCCTACAGGGAGCCCAGAGGTACATATACTCTTAGAATGAGCTCCATCACTGGTCAACTACTTATATAACTCATTTCTCTAGTAATAGCTACCTCCTGCCCTTCACTTCACGTCCCCTGGTATGAAACAGAAACTGTGGCTCAGCAGCTTCTCTACAAACCAGAGTAGATTCAAGTAGATTCAAGAAGCTTGTTATCTGCTGTGAATTATGTCTCAAGGCTTTATCCTCAGTTTCCTGCTTTGGGCCCAAGTTCTCCAATAAACAGAAACCCTGTGGAATGACATCGCAGACATATTTCCCTGTAGCCATTCTCCTGCAAAGGATTTGAGGAAGTCCTTGTCTTAAGACTCCTTGGTCCTGGAAGAAGTCAATGCTATCTACATGCCTGGAGGCCATATACCCTGACCCTAAGTGCTGGTGACTTGGCCCCAGGGAACCCAAGACTGCACTCATGTGGGTGGAAGGCAAGCAAGCCAAGTGTTTCCAGGCCAACAGAAGTTGAGAAAAGCCTTATCAGTTCCTGAAAAAGTAAACCTGAGACAGAGTCTTGGGGTTTACAGTGTCCTAATCAAGCATAGCTCTCTGTGGACCCTTGATCCGGGTGTGTCCGAGGCCCTATCCTTTGGACCTACCCCAGAAAGGGAGGTGGGGTGCCTTCCAGCCAAGCACTTGCTGACTCACCCACCCACTCACCTCAAGCACTTTTGCTTCTATTTAGTTATCAGAAAAGGGAGAAGTCGCCAAACAAGTACAACCTGTTGGCACAGCCCATCAGAAAATGAAACACTCCCACCCGCATGCCAGCTTCACGGTCCTGAAACTTCTGCTGAGGTGACCTGGACAGAATGACTCCTGGAAGTTGGTTTGCTGGTCCCTTGGATGTTCATCCTCAACTCTGGTTGCCCTGCAGCCCCTTTCCTTCCTGTGATATTTGCTTGGGTCACCACAGTTCCTACCACTGATGTCACTTGAACCTCAACACTGAAGCTGCTGAGGTGTGTGGCTTCTGTAACATGCTGCTTATTTTCACACTGACTAGGAACCAGTGCTCATACTATATGGGCAGACATGGGTTGATCTGGAGCACAGACAGGGCCTGGCAATGCAGGAGACCTCAGGGACTAACATTTTGGGCAACATTAGATTCAGAGCACAGTACTCTGGGGAGTCAACCATAGTTGGTACCTGACCTGTGCCTACAGGCTACCCTGGTGACCACAGTCTACCTGAGGGCCTACTTCAGGGAGAAGGGCAGCAGATGGTAGGGAAAAGGCTAAGTGTTCAGGCCACATAGTGTTTAGAGTTGGAGGCGAGGGTCCCCAGAAGCCTCCCTAAAGCACCTCAGAGTGAAGAGTTAACCAGTTAAGTTGAACCAGGGCTGTTCCTTCCAGTGGAGAGGAGGGGAAAAGCAGTGATCCCAGGCCTGGGCATATAGCCTGAAACAAGCCCCGGGCATATAGCCTGAAACAAGCCCCTAAGTTTTGCCCTCTCTGTGAGTTATATGTGCAGGGACCTCAACTGCTAGCTGCAGAGAATACTTAGAGACCACCCCCTGTGGCCTGGCTCACAAATGCCTGCAGGAAATGCCCCTTTGTCAGGCTAGGCATCCTGCAAACATGTGCAAGCCTCAAGGAGTCGGCACCATGAGTGACAACTGAGCTAGTGGCCCACCTGAAGGCCTCCTTGTCCTAATTCTGAGCTTCATTTTTGCAGAAACTCAATGTGGATACTAAGGACCTCCATCTAGGAAGATTTCAAGTTCATAACAGCTGTAGAATGTGCTGACTGCAGGTGCTGACATGGCATTTCCTGGGAGCCACTTTGGAAATCAGACAGGAAAGTACATAAAAGGAACTAAATGAGGATAAAGAAAACAAGATCTAAGCCTCTTGGGGACAGATTCAGGTGAGGGCTCATCCTGGGCACAATCGCCAGAAAGCAGGAAGAGCAAACACAGGCAAAAATTAGCTGGATGCTAAGAAGGTCTGCAGACCTTGTAAGCCAGACCAACTGGTGTGTGTGTGGGCAGCACTGTCTAATGAGAACAGCCAAAATGGCACATATAGTTCCAAGACAAAAATCTTACATACTGAAGCCCTTTAAGGTCTCTAGTATACCTTATGATAGGCGGAAAGTATAGTGGTTTACCAGGAGCAGAGAAGCAAGACATACCTGGGCAAAGTAGGCTAGGAGCTAAGGCCTCGGCTTCTTCAATGATCACCACTACCAGGTGCCACCCAAAGGACAATGTGACCAAAGGGTTCTCTGAACCGTTCATCCTTGCAAGAAGTCAGTGAGGACCACACTGTTCTTTACCCAAGGCTGAGAGAGGACTAAGATGAAAAAGTAATCCAAAGAAAACCACAGTGGCCTGAGAAACCCAAGGCAGGAACTGACCAGAGAATGCAGAACTCCAAAGAATGTGCCCTTTGCTCTTCAGCTTCTGGGGCACAATGCTCCCTTCTACTTCAGGACATGACCATCACTGGGCATGGTGGTACACATCTTTAATCCCAGCACTCTAGAGGCAGAGGCAGGTGGATCTCTGTGAGTTTGAGGACAGCCTGGTCTGTATAGCAAGTTCTAGGATGGCCAAAGCTACATAATAGAGAGACCCTGTTTTCAACAGGACAAACAAACAAACAAACAAGCAAACAAAGACATGGCCTTCAACCCTCACACCATCAGGGGCATGCCCAAACTCTGAGTCTACCAAATGGACCTGAGCAGTGGGGCTCCATGCAGCCTCTCAAGCCTATTAGCAACAAGCAGAGCAGGATTTAGAGAGGAGACGCTCAGAAGCAGCAGGCTCCACCCTGAGTCCCATGAGCCAGTGACAGCAATAACAATGAAAAGTATCCTGCTGGCCTCCTCTTCAGTGTGTGTCTGAAATGCCATTGTTGCCACCAACCCCCTCACTTGACACCCCCTCCCAGAGTTCCACAGCAATGGCCAAGGTCATGAGCTCACCAGGATGGAATGGAACCAGGACACATCCCAGCTGTACTTGTCCCCTGAACCAGACAGAATTTCACCCTTGCTGGTTACCCCACAATCATTTCTCCTACATAGCTGGACAGAGAGGTCAGCCTCCAGATGCAGTTTTATCTGTAGTCAGAGGTAGGGCCTTCACTATTCTGCCAGATTTCCCTAAGCATCAGAAGTAGCTCCACTGGCCAGATATCCTTAACAAGGACAGAGGGGCAACAGATGCAGGGCAAGCAGCCAAATCCAGCATGCTGGGGTCCTAGGTGCTGGGATCACCTCTCATGTGACCTACATATACCCCTGGGACAGCACTATACCCCACTTCTCTGGTCTCTAACATTTTGATGCAGGTCACAAGATACAATCCAGGTAAACATGAAGCTAACGCTATAGACACTCTCATGGACCTGTCCTGGAGCAGTGGCAAGTTCTCTCCTTTCTGGGTGGGGATCAAGGCTCACCTGCACATGTGCACATTCTCTCATGTACTCTTGTCTGGGTTCCAACCCATAGCACCACAGTTCTCTTGAGTCAGCACAACTGAGGACTGATTCATCTAAGAGCTTGTCTGCCTCTGGCATAACCATCCAGGTCAGGTACGCTCTTCCTTCTCCGATGACACTGCCTTAGTTCTGTCTTATATCTCATTTCTGAAGCTGCACCAAGGCCAAAGCAGGAAAAAAGGGAAAGCCTGCCACCGGCCATAGAACCCTTGGAAGCTGTCCCAATCTGGGCTGGACAATAGCCAGCACTAACATTTCACGTTATATATCCACCCTTTCCTTAAGCACTAACAGCTCAGGAGCCCCCATTCTCTAAGAAAGCCAATTGTTCAGGCTGAGACCATCTAACCCTGGGACTCAGGCGGTACTCCCTAGGATGGGTGACACCCAGGTCTAGGTAATACTGGTTTCTATGCCCATTTTCAGGCAATGTAGACTTGGGCCAGAGCTCATAAAACCACCTCAGTCTGAGTCCCTGCCCTGAGTTCTGATAGTCACTATGTAGTGTCTGACATTGACAAAGTGTGCAAAATCACTGCAGGTTTGATTTCACACATATCCAGTGCCAAGCAGGTGTTTGTTTTAGGATAATGAGGGAACCCTGAGGCTCAAACACAGCAAAGTCCTAGGCACAGGGATAGCATGACAGTTTAGCTGGGACACTGCCTTGTCTGAGACCCTGTAGCCTGAAAGGTACATAGAATACTGAAAATAGGACTATAGCTAAATACCTATGCCAGGGCTACTGCCTTCCTGAAATCCCAGGAACACCTGAGGCCACTCAACTGACCCTACAGGTCTCCCTCTATTAGCTTGGAGGTGTGGACACAGAGACAGCAGACAGTAAAAGAGAAGAGAGAGGGAAGTTTTGGTGACCTACCAGTCAACCTCATTTATAAGCAAAGAAGTTAAGACCCTGATGGATCAGAGCATAAGAGGTGAGACTTGACTTCTACCACTATGGGTTGACATCTCTCTACTACCCACAAAGACACATCATTGATGCAATTTGTCTGTGGTAGCTGGTCTTTGCTACTTTGTTGGTTCTTCTTTTTCCCACCCTTTATCCTCCAGGTTTCAGTCTCTGTCACTAGACAGGAGAGAAAGGATAGAAGGGAGATAGATAGAGGTCTCTGAATCTAATTTTTTTCTTCTTGTTTCTTCTTTGAGCACAACTACTAACAAACCACACCCAACCCCCTTAAATGACCAACTACCACCCATCCCACCTCTCGGAGCCCTTGCATTTATATATTCTCTGAGAAGTTCCCAGAATTTTGAACATCACACAATCACAGAAACTATCTGCAGCTGGCAAAAACATGCCTCTGCTAGAGCACGAGGCAAATCAGGCAGCTGCTGCAAAGCCACCCCATATTCTCAAACCTGGGATTAAAATGAAAACACTTTCTTATCACTACTGTCTGTCACACAGAAAAACATCTGCTGCATCAAAACGAAAGAAAAAAAAACAGAAAAAAAACCAACTCCACAGCTTCAGCTATTAGACACACATGCCACCTCACTTGGCCTCCCTCTGGTTTTGGAGAAATGTGTGCCCGAACCTCATCATCTATCAGCATCCAAGGTTGTCACTGTGATAGGAGTTCCTGAGTATTCTGTCCCAGTGGGGAGCTCCTCCCAGGTTTACCTACCCCAACCCCCAGCAGGCACCTGGCTACACACCTCCCTTTCTCAATCTCAGACCCTACCAGGTAATTGCTGGCTTTCCCATCAGGCTTCTGGCTCTGTCTTGTGGATATGGAGCTGGGTCAGCTATGCTCTCCCTGGAGACCTTATGTGTCTTCCTCAATCCTAATACCCATCCTCAAAAGCCTCTGGGATAGCACAGCTGTATGCTGTTCTGCTCCCCACCCAAAACTATTTCAAGTCTACAGCAGACACCAAAAACCCGAACCAAGTTTGTGGGACAGTTGGAAGGGTAGAAGCTCCACCTCAAATGAGTTGTAAAAAGTTCTTTAGGGACCAGAACTACAAGCCATTCTCAGGAATCACAGCCTCCTACCACCTCACTTCCCTCAAGTCAGAAGCTCCAGGGGCCTAAGGGTACACAACAAAGAGAAGTCTTCTTAAAGGGGGTCTTGGGTGAAAAGGCTGCATTCAGTTTTAAGGTCCAAATCTCTCTCACTTTGCAGTCCTTCAGTAAGACAAAGGACTCATGGAACAAGCATGCCACATTGAACCCATAGACATAGGAATGTTTCACAGAGGTGAATTCAGAAGAGGGTAGGGAAAAAATAATCAGTGTGACTAGGTGAACCTGAGAGTAAGCATCAGGACAGGTTTGCTAGCCCATGCTAACCCTGTACAGGGTACTCACCAGACAGCATGTGCAGGTCCAGTCCCCTCTGCCCACTCATCAGCTCATACTGGAAGCCTGTGGTTCTTCTGCTGATGTCCTGTTGTGGTGTTGCCTCCACAAATAAGCCTCCCTGCTCCAGGCTGAAGCACTGCACTTGGCCAGGTTGACCTCTGATGTCCCGCACCAACAGTCTTAGTTCTCCAGTTTTTTCCAAATAAATATTGGCCCCAGAGGAGTCCCTGAAAGGCTTGATGCATACAGTCAAGTTCTGGGCAGGTGAGAAGGTGTTGGGCCGTAGGTTAACAATGAGCGCCCCAGTTGGGTACATCCATTCCACAGAGCCTGCTGAGCAGCGTAGGTACACCTGCTCCACCTCCTTGCTGTGTGCCTCCCGGGTGAGCCCACTGTGGGAAGAGGGAACAGAGTCAGCCAGGATCCCAGAGCAGAGGTCCCAAATGCACCACCACACGCACAGCCTCACTCAGGAGCCACTTACACTCACCTGACACATGGAAAGGGAACCCACCTCTCTCAGCTTCCAGTAGACTTACTCCAAGAGTAAAGCTGAGCAAGACCAAAGCTCTCCCGGTACAGGCCACACCGGCTCGCCAGACCCTAGACACATCCCATGCTGTGCCCCAGGGCACCAGAGTCTTAGCAGCTTCCTTAGCCAAGGAAATGGCACCAGGAATGATCTGGGTATTCCAAGACATCTATCTAGCAAAGTAGACCAGCAGGATCACTGCACCAGCCAAGGTTTCCAACCACTCAAGGAAGTGAAAAATGAGGATAAAGCTTGTGTGTAGAGATACCATGGGTGCACTACACATGTAATAACATACTCCAGAGAGCAGCTTCCAAACCAGCTGGAGGAGTTAGCCACAGGAAATAAGAGGTTTCGATCTTCCTTAAGCCAATGATCTGACCATTTGTCATTCATTCTCAGACCTGAGGTTTATTTCACCAGTCATATTTTAAAAAATAAACCCAAGTACCATTAAAGCAGAATTCATTATGAGGCTAAAGAAAACATCACTGGGGGAGGAGGTGGGGAGAAGTCTAAAGAACAAGAGGACCTTTGGATGGGATTCCTAAAGTAGTAAGTTTCCTAAAGTAATAATTTGGTCTCACGTATGCCAAATGAAAGGATGCGTGTAGCATGCTACACCCTTGTGAGGCAGTATCGTTTTCAAAAACCTGAAACTCCTGAAAATGCAGAAGTTTCTCCTGCTCAAAATATAAAGCAAAAGTCGGCTTGTTGCTAAGGTTACGTCATAACCACAGTGGTCTTGGAAAGAAACCAGTGGCTTCAGCTAAGAGTTCTATTACATGCATTTGGTTCTGATCAGATCCCAGACAGGTTCACCCACATTCTTAGGATTTTTATGCAAAATAAAAAAGGCTATATCCAGAACCTAGCCTGAGAGAGTTACCAGAAAGCTTTTCTGCAAGAGAGAAAATGCATAACACATGGCATACCTTTACTATAAGTGACCCATGCTTCCGGCCCCCAAAACCTCATTTTGTATACAAGGACTACAGTAGTCTAAGACTGTAAGTCACCCCACAGACCACATCAGAGAGAAGCATTGTGGGTGAACCCCTCCTGACCTGCTTCCCACCCCCACAAGGCTCTGGGCCAGGAACAGCCAGCCAGCAGGCACTACCCAAGTCACACATGTAGAATAAACTTACAAATTACAGTCAATAAAACTCACACAAGTTCAACTGACACCTATGCAGGAATGGGCATAATTATAGTATTATATGAAAATTAGACTAAATGGGCACATGGCTAAAACCTAATTATTGTGTTTCTCTTTCTCCTGTCTCCAACATCAAGGGATAACTGACACTTGTACCAGAACAGTCACAAACCTCAACTGACAAATATAAATTATATTTAATATAAAGCACCCAGCATGAGGTTTTGCTTCATCAAAATCAAGATGAATCAAGAGCATGGAGGCCTCACTACAGAAAATCTGGGGCCTCAGAGCACTGAAACACTATCCTCCACAGGATACTCAAGGGGACAACAAGGCCAGCCCACAATGCCCAGACTCGGGGCTGCCATCCTAGCAGCCACCTGTATTATGCGGAGCCCACTACACTCCACTTGTTAAGAACAACATGAGGGCAGAGGACCCACAGAATGAGGTACCTGTTAGGCCACCTCTACTCAGGCTTCACTAGCTAAGGGAAGGACTAAGTGTGCATCCCAGGACAAGCAAGAGTGCTCCTTCACACTCTCCTAATATACTCAGATCAACAAGAAGACAACTAGTAGCTGGATACAAGAGCTTTCACATCAAAACCGTGTGCATAACCCATGTTTAGAGAAGCAGGAACTAAAGTAAAGGGGCCTCAGCCAGACAGATCTTTAACGAAGTTAAGGCAGGTTCCCACTGGAGTACCTAGTACCCCAAATCTCCATTTCAAATATCCAGCACCCTATCATCTTAAATGATCACTGATCCACAGGACTTTACCATCTTCATGAGATACAGATGATACATCAGCTACACAAAATAAAATAACCATACTCCACGGCTATGATGAAGCTATAAATACAGACAAAACTGGTCCTAGCCTACACCATAAAACTGACAGGGATGACCTGATCATAGGTATAGGTTAAACTGAATAAATGGTGTGTGTGTGTGTGTGTGTGTGTGTGTGTGTGTGTGTGTGTGTGTTTCTGTCCCAAAGAGCAGCACAAGGTTGGACAAGCACTATACGACTAAGCCATCTCACCAGCCCAATGCTTTTTTTTCTTTTTTCCAATCAGCAAGGCTCACTACCCAGATAAACACAAATTTTTAATGGCCTTGTGAGACAAAGCATAAATTCCAGATTGGTGTGAGGACTCAAGGATGTGAGCAAGGCTTGTTCAGGTACACTGCTAATACCCACAACCCAGCTACAGGGACAAGACAAGGGTTTCTACAAGGGCTTTGGGTCCAAGCGAAACCAAAAGGTTCTGCTGCTAAGCTTTGCCTTTCATTTCCTACCTTACAAGACAGCCTAGGTGTGACTACATTCATAGCATTCTTGCTGATCACAGTGGGGAAGTTCATGGTTCACCTTTATAGCACTGGCTAATCAACAAGGATGGAAAGAGGGATTTCAAAATTTCCAACTTGATTACTTGGAAACACCTAGAGCCTACAATGAGTTAAATGGAGTGGCCAAGGCTATGGAGAGCAACTCCCTTCCTATCAGAGGCCAGAATCCAACATTTTGAGGCTTACTCCACCCAATGATTTGTTCTAGACTGCTTGAAAAAAAAAAGTCATATACACTGTACAGTAGCAAGTGTAGCAAGTATGCCAGCATGCTGGGCACTAGTCAACTGATCTGTGAAGTGCATTTGTAAGTAGGGACCCTGTCTATAACAAAAGGGAATATTATGTGTTCTCCCAATCCCATCTATCTACCTACAACTACCAGACGCCTTCAGCTGTACTCTGCAGAGCTGTGCCCTGGGAAAGAGACCCTCGAAGGAATCCCAGAATAGGAATGAGTTGGGGGAGAAGGGCCAGGTAGGCATAAGGATGACCAGCTACTGGACACTTCCCACTGCTCACACACTTTTGGAGGCCCTTGGCCTGGCTCTGGAAGTAGGCAGGGGAGAGGGGGAGTCCAAGGGGACAGGTAGCCAGTTCACAATGCCCAGCAGTCACATGCATCATGTGGTAGACATCTGGTTCCACTTAGTTGGAAGGAACAACATGAGAATGGACCCACAGAAATAAGAAATAAGGTGTCTTTTATTTTGTCTCTACTCAATCCCTCACTACCTCGGGGAAAGCCACCCCTCACCACAGATCCCTGGGCTCAGCGAAACTGTGGTCTTTCAGGCACACCGCCTAAGAACCTGGAAGGAAAGCAAGTGTCTGGAAACCTCATTTAAAGGAAGGCGTTCGGTTTCTGGTTTTAGTCTGCTGGAACAGGGCACCCCAAGATCTGAAGTTACAGTACACTAATTCAGCAGTGCAGGTTGTGAGCAGAGAGTTAATTACCACGGAAAAGGGCAGCCCGGTAAGAGCTTAGCATCACAGGCTCATGGCCAGTTCTGTGATGGCGCCAGCACTCCCGAGGCCAGTCCTCCCCCAGATCCAATCTGCTCTGGTCTGCCCCAAGCTCTACTGACTCCCTGCTCTTGCCAGGCAAGAAGGGATTTCTGCTGGAGAGAAAGCTCCAACTCCCTGAAAGACCGGCGCTGGAGCACTCAGGAAGCAGCTCTCAATCTTTCAGTCCAAGCACTCCAGCAGGAGTCTTGATGGGGGTTGATTTCGGTCTCTGTGGTTTCCTCAGAAAGTCAGGCACTGTAAGTGTACAAGATAACCATTGGTGCCCTGCTTACGCAGATCCGGGGCACTACTCAACATCCACCTTTCTCAGAAAACCCTCTTGACTAAAATCACCCATCACACGCATTGCCCCATGAGCCCCCTTCACTGGAGTCTGCTTCAGACCAGATCATGTACCTCCCGGGCCTGCGCAAGCGCCCTGACCATGGGATGAGCTACACAGGACCCCTGCCGCCATCCTAGCCCACGTTTACAGCGGAGACCCGCATCAGCGCTGCGCGCTATGCAAACCGCTGAATTAGCAAGTTGCAGCAAATAAAACTGGCTCTGCAAAGAGAGGGGGCCGGCCGCTGTGCCTGGCGCGTTCTCAGTGTCCAAAGTAGCTACGACTCCTCAGGCACCCCGCCCGCGCACACTTGTGACTTGTGCTTCTTTCCATACGTCACACTTCAGTTAAAACAATAGCAAAAAGTCCTCCCCTGTTACCGCTGATGGGGACCAGAGAGAGGTGTCACAAGAACCCTGTGCCCTGCTGCCAAGGGCGGCTTGACCTTCACCAAGCGGGCTCAGGGCTCTACCCTACTGCATTTGGCCGCGGACAGGTGTCGACCCCATCTGGTTGCCCCATCGGCTGGTGCTGCAGCCGATACGGGTCTCGTTTGGACCCCGCGCTCTCCACGCCACAGCTGTCTCTCTAGATGAGCACAATCCCAACCCTTTCCCAAGGATCAGAAATCCCAACCGTTGGGAGGACCGAACAAGCAGCCTATGGAGCCCAGGAAACCCACTAGGGCAGTATTACGCGCGCGGAGAGTGGGCGTCCACCAAGCTGGGACCCAGATGCCACCAACTCTTTTGTCCTGAAACCAGAGCTGGGGCGGGGGTCACCGGACTTGGCCAGCATAACGATCCCTACCCCGCAGGCACCACCAACTCTGCCACTCGCTGCCGAGGGCTCCGGTCCAGGTCCAAGCGGTCCATGCTGGAATCACCCGCAAGACTCACCTCCCCTTCCAGCTGCACAGGTCGCTGGAGTACTGAGCGCTCGCGCCGCCCAGCAGCAGCAACAGCAGCAACAGCAGCAACAGCAGCGGTGGCGGCGGGGGCGGACCCGGCCCAGGGCCGGGGGACCGAGGCCACTGCTGCCCCGCTCGCCTCCGGGCCGCCCACACCGCACCCCGCATGCTCCGGCAGGGTCTGCGTACGGGGAGTGCCTGCACCCACAGAATAGACTCTTGAGACAGTGCGACGGGAGGCGTGGGTCCGTGTGCGAGCTGATCACGTCGCGCGTCTATAGCCCATCCCGGCTCGCCCCTGGCCGCCCACCATAGGAGCCGCCCAAGCTGCAACTAGAGAAGCGCGCCGGCTGCCCCTAGAACCTCTGAGCTAGCAAGTTCCCGGACCGCGGTCTGGCTCAGCTGGGGGGCGGAACCGTGAAGCCACCCCGCCCTCGTCCCAGCTCCGCCCCCGCCTGGCTTCGGCCCCGGCCAGCAGTTCCGCCCCGTGCGCCAGCTCACAGATCTGCGTCCTGCCAGCTCTAGCCTGGAACGCCCTGGTGTCACGCCGCAGTTACTCAGTGGGCAGCATCTCGCCGCACAGGACAAGGGGAAAGTGCAACTCGGAGTGGGACAAACGACTTTGCAAAGGACAGGAACAAGGTCAGGGAGGAGGGCTGGGGCTAGGATGAAGAAGCTGTAGGGATGGGGACGAGAGAGTTTGGGCCTGGGGGAACTGCACCATTATGCATGAAGTGAAGAAATCTGAGCTCCTTCCAGCAGCTAGACTCCATCTTTTAGACAGCCTGAGTAGCCTCGAGTGCACGGGGGCTATTGTGACGCTTACACCTCAAGAGTGGTGGCTTCTTGGAGTCCTGACACCCTCCCTTTCGGTTTCCGAACTCAAAATTTGTCTTGGTGGGGGAGAGAGGGAGAGACAGAGACAGAGAGACACAGAGAGAGACACAGAGAGAGACAAAGAGAGCGAGCGACTCTGCCATTAGTAAGCGTTGGCAGCTTCTGTGAGGTTATGCAAGGCTCTGGAGCTTCTATCCCATAGAAAAGCCTCAAGTGGACAATCAGTCCCCAGGCCATACTTCCAAAGGTCCTGTGGTCTGTGTGTCTAATATTCACTTTATCATCTTGAAGCTGAGGTTTTAGGCTGGATGCTTCTATACAGTGGAACCTACCTTGGGCAGTGTGGGGCTTTAGCATCACTTCATCTTGGGACCAATTCTATACTTCAATAGTATCTCCCCTCCCGGGTTTGACAACTCCAGTTGTCTCCAAATATCCTTCCAACAGAAACAAAAAAATAACCACCTGAGACCCCAGTCTGCCGATAAAGGAGTGTTGTTCTTCCTTCTATGGATGGCCATATGGAGATCATGATCATGGTGGGGGAGTTACACAGGAACAGGGCAGAAATAGGGAGGTGGAGGGACACTTTCTCTGGCTTGGAGCTTGATAAAATAAAAAAAAAAAAAAAAAAAAAAAAAAAAAAAAAAAAGCAGGGTGAAGATGATGAGGCAGTCAGTCTTTCTTCACTCCAAAGGCCCAAACAGTATCAATTATGGACGAAACTGACCTGGATACATTTCAAGAAGAAATGAGGGATTGCAGAATAACCTCTATGGTTGAGGAGAGGCCTAGAAATCTATTTATTTATTAGGTGGCAACCATACTGAGAGTGAGAGGGACAAATTTATGTCTTCAAGACGAAGAACCAGCACCACCTGTGGATTCAAGGTCACTAAACAGCTAAGGAAAGGTGAAGGCCTGAGGAGCTGGAAAAGCCATCTGTAGTTTAAGAATCAGTGTAAGAGTCCTACAACTGAGCAGGTCTTTCTACTCAACCAAAACCAGAACTGGAACCCTGCCTCAAATATAAAGTGATGTCACCCTGAAATTCAAGGCCCTGTTTGATGCTCCAGGGACACACCTGTGCATTCAAAGCTTGAAGGTCTACTCCACCAACTCCAAGGCCCTTAGAGTATAGGCCTTGTCCCTATCACTGCAGGGTTCCAGAGCACAAAAATTATATGAGCAAGGTGATAACCCCAAGCAGGTGAGGAA
The DNA here is from genome assembly GCF_008632895.1 of Mastomys coucha. Taxonomy (NCBI): domain Eukaryota; kingdom Metazoa; phylum Chordata; class Mammalia; order Rodentia; family Muridae; genus Mastomys; species Mastomys coucha. The sequence goes on along the minus strand of NW_022196911.1, from coordinate 118,285,016 downwards.
AGGAACCTGCCAATTGCACGCTGTAAACTCCAGGTACTTTCTCTATAGTAATCCTTTTTACTAGGGACTCTGTAGAGATGTAGCCAATCAGGTCTCATCCATCTTCATGATTATGCTTCAGATCATAGCATGAAAGCAAGTAGGAGTGGTATTCGGTACAGACATTAAGAGCTAGTGACCTGTAATCACTAACCAAGGGCTCAGGTTGACTAAAGCTGGTTCTATCCCAGGGAATGGTACAAGCTCATGTGCATTTGTCAAAAAACAATGGAACACAAGATTGAACTGGAATCTATACTTTAGTTTATGACATACAAATACTAGCTCATTATTACTGCACATATATTAAGACAAGATGCTAATGACAGTGGGAGGAAGGAATAGATATTGGAGATGTCCCTATCTTCTGCTCAGTTTTTGTAAACCTTTAAAAATCCAATAAAAATTTAAGAACAAGGTGAGGGTGAATATTTGTCTAACATGGTTCTTGCAAGAGTCCCATATTACATGGAGGAGGTTGTCACTGCTTTCCAGGACCAGGATCCTCCTGTAGAATCTCTGAAGCAGTAATCTCCTCATTCTCATCCCCCAATCCATTACCTAGCCTAGGCTGGGGACAGGGCGCAGAACTGGTTTTCAGAGCTGTCACTGGGATAACTCCACTCTGTTGACTTGTGAAGTTTTGTACTGTAGAGATCCTCATAGACTCCTGACACCTGTGCTGACCACTGTCCTGCAACATCTGCAGAAAAGATATCCCCAACAGACAGGGCTCCTTGGGGCTGGAGGATGAGGTAGGCCAAAGCTGTTAGGTTGCCTACCAACCACTGTCCAGTTCTACTCCTAGGTTCAAAGGGGCCTGGACAGTCTCTCAGAGGTTTCCCAGAGACCCTTTGGGAAATTCTGTAAGGAAAGAGTCTGGTATGTGTTATTACATGATAAGTGGGAAAGGACTACTTCTCAGGTAACATTTTATAGGCTAAACCCAAGAAGGGCTCCAGCGTCACCCTCCTGACCCACGGTAGGGAGGACTGGCCCCACTGTGGTCCTTGCATCATTGGTACAGAGTTTGATACAAATATCTGTGAAAATTCCAAGTACAGCCCCAGAGTGGAACATGTATAGCTAGACAGATGTGAGACTAAGAAGGCATATGGTCTCACAGATCTGAGGACAAGGATAACAACTATAAGATCAGCTATGTATGTCTGGCCCCAGAGACTTTCTGCCATACAGTGTGAGCTAGTACATTTCATGGGACCCAGCAATAGAAAGGAGATGCTGGGGGCAGACTCTGTGGGACTATACATCTCTCAACCCCTTTAAACTTTAAAACGTGAGTGATAGACTATGTGGCTTAGATACTAATGCCATATTCTGGTTTCCACAATCTATGGAGTTAGGGCCCATTTTTGTACCTCAGGTTCCAAAGTAGGATAGCTGTAATTCTCAGAATGAGACTAGGTTCCCAGTGTCAACATATAGTACCTCATCCTTGATGGGAGCTGGTAATCAGAGGCTCTCAGAGACATGATTCAGGCATCTCTCCTTTAGTGGAAGGTGCACTAGTGGGAATTCTCTGTATTCCCCATAGTAGTGGGACTTTGTGCCACAGACACAACTTAACAGACTGCCAATAATGATAGCTTTTGCCAAATCTTGAGATTTCCATTGTTTTATGGATGATTCTGTTATACAAAATGACTATCACTAAAGAATCATCTAGGAAAAAAATCTGTATTCTTTCAGCATTTGAAATTTTTGAAGTTAGCCAGCCATCCCCTGCTTTGTTTGGCCTTTGGTGTTAATATGAAAACACTGCCCTACTCAGCCCCAACCCCCAAGTCATCTGTCACCCCTGAGTCCTCCTATGAGTTACTCTGTTGACCTTCTGGCAAGGACATAATTATCATAATTGTGGTCAAATGATGCACAGAGAGCCAACGCTTGTAATTTAACATTTAGCAACTGCACTGAGTAACCTGTAATTACGACATGAAACAGCCTAGAGGCCTCAACTCAGCAACCTTCACCTAGCTCCCCCTAACCTAATTTGCTAGCAGGCTTGCTGTCTATGAGTCAGAGAAAAGTGGGAGAAAGAGAGTCTTAGCTGGTTTGACCTTCCTCAGGTCCAGAGATCAAGGGGCTCAAGGTCTACAGACACAGATTCAAGTCCAGGCAGACTGGCCAGTGTGTAACCTTATGCATGTAGACACAGGACATATAAGTGTAGACAGTTGTGCGTGGTACCTGGAAGATCACAGAATAAGGGGCAGCAAGATGTAGTTACCCCACCAGTGGGCACTTGACTCTTGAGGAAGCTCTCAAGGGAGAAGGGGTGGCCATAGGAGAGGTTCAGCTACAACAAAATTCATACATGAAAATGACAGCTTGACGTGTAAGCAGATCTTAGTTGTTAGTCAAGTGACCACAGAGGCTCAGGCAAAGAAACCTATGATAGAATACCAAGCCATCACTATACACCTTTAATCCTAGTACTTGGAAGGCAGAGGCAGATGGATCTCTGAGCTCAAGGCTAGCCTGATCCACAGAATGAGTTTCAGGACAGCCAGGGCTACAACAGAAGAACTCTGTCTCAAACAAAACAAAACAAAACAAATCAATCCATATCTATCTATCATAATCTAGCCTATCATTGTTTCTGACCTATATCAAAAGCTGCCTATGAAATTGGGGACAGATAGTTTTGCCTGGTTCAGGAGATGTAGAGGAGCTGAGGACGAGGGTGAGAACTGAGGGCCAAGAGATATTTATGTGCACATGGTACTGTAGTAGCTAAGAGCATTGGGAAAAAGAGAAAAGGTATGAAAAATAAACTTGGAGAATAGGGTGGAATGTGGTGAGGTCACTGTATGGCCATAATCTAAGGCGTGGTTGAGTGTCCCACCAGTCAGGAGGTCTTGCCTTCTGATTCGCATGACAAAAATGACTAGAGGGAACGCTTCCTGTTGCTTAAGGAAAGAGCTGTGTCTCCACCCAGCCACTGCCTAAGGTTCTCTGTGTGCCTGAAACATCAGAAAATTGGACTGAAGTCTCTTCACTTTCCTCAGGAAGAAAGCTGTGTGTATATCTTGTGTACACATCCCCCACATTATATAGTGGTCACAGAGGTTATGACCTTCCAGCCCTAAGTACTATAACAATAGCACTGTCTACAAAGGTGCCGTGACATAACCAAGAAGCCATACACGATACCAGCCCTCAGGATGTTGGGGTTTACACTGGTGTGACACTGAGACACTGAAGACCACCTGTCTGTTCCTCACCAAGCCTAGTCCCACTGCACAGCTGAGGAAGCCACAGGGCAGTAGCACCCTCTTGAGAGTTCACAACTGGCATGGGAGCCTGACACCTGGTCCTGGACAGATATTACCCTATAAGGAACCTGGTAGGTAATCTGCATCTGACTCGAAGAGGAACTTATCTGTGATCATCCTTACCGACTAGCAAAATAACTCCAGATTCACAGCAGGAAGTTAGCACCCAGTAGAAGCCCTTACTTTCCTGAAACTTCAGAGCTGATAAAAAGACTCACTCTATTATGTTTGTGTTGTCTACTTTCCTAGATGATAGGAAAGCACCTCCAGAACCTAAGAGGGCCTGTATCCAGTTAAAGAACAGGAAATTCTACACCTGTGCCTGATTCTATCCATATAAGGCCTAGTCAACCTCTGCTAAACTAGAACTCTAGTCCCACCAAGGCATAACATACTCCAGGGCCCATACACTGGGAGGTAGACCTTATTAGTTTGGTCCTGTTGGGAAGGCTGTCTGAACATATGTGGTCACAGCCCTAACTCAGTCAAAAGGGAGAAGCTGTCTATATGTAGGCAAGGGGGACAGTAGACAGGGTAATCACCACTCAATAATTTCCCAGTTGACCTGGATTTAGTGTCTTTCCTCCTGTCCATATCTGAGGTCCTCATTGAGAGACTGAGGGTTGGCCCTCCCCATGGGACAATGGCTACTTGTACCTCAGTGACTCAACCCAGCTATCAGAGGTGGCTGTATACTCCCATCAATAAGGATTTGTTGCTGGGACACGTATCTATCCATATCAACCTATTTAGTTCTGTCTTTAGAAAAGAGATAGGCTCTTGAATGTGCAGCTAGAGGCTGCCCAGTGGGGTTGGGGTGGTGGGGTGGGGGCTAAAAGTCAGATCTTCAGCCCTGGATCCATGAGAGCCATGAAAGTGCTATTCCATGGTAGGGCCCCATGCTGAGCACATCTGAGACAAAAAAATAAATTAAAAATCAAGAACCAGGAATCCTCCTGTCCTGAGGGTTCCACAGGACAGAAGGTTCCATCTTGAGTCAAGAGACAAAACTTAGAGGATGTTGGTTGGATCAGGTCTTTTGTCTTCAGTATGTTACCTATGTGTACTACCTTGTTTCTGAGGCCACTAGAATGGCTTCCCCAGGAAAGGAGCATCCAAAGGCCCAAATAGCTTGGCAAGGTCAGTACCCTTCACCCCAGACCACCTTACAGTGTCCAACAGGGCTGGGAATAAGTGGATGAAGACCTCAGAAATGAGAACTGGGTGATGTAGTTGCTATGAGAAAGAGGGGTGACAGGACACAGGGGTGGCAGGATGATGCTGGCCCTTACATACTTCTATGCCATCTGTATCCTGCCAGTAGTAGAAAACACATACCTAAGGAACTCCCATGGGTTTCTGAGTGCAAGAGTGATTTATGGGATCCTTCCAAAGCTGCAAAATTGTGAGTGGAAGCTTGCTCCTTCTTCAGCATTGATTCACTAAGGGAGCTTTGGCCAACACAGCAGCTTAGAGAACCTTTGCTGCAGCAAGGGTCTCAGGCCACAAACAAGGTGTCAAAACTTCAGCTCTATCTCTCCCTTACTCTCCTTACCTTTGGGGCAGGGATACTGGGCCCTATATAAATGTTTGGAAGTGAGAAAGCTCAGAGGAACTCTCTTTTAGGCAATGATGGTGGGCTGAGCATCAGATTATCAATTCAGCTTCAAGAAAGACAACTGGGCCATAGATGCTATGGACCCTGGACTCCCTCTCCCCATGTTCCTATCCTACAGTCCTTTAACCCTTCACCAGATTGGCTTCTCCATTGGTGTTTCCCCTTTTCTACCCTGCTGGGAGAACTAGACAATATCCACAGAGGCCCCTAGGTTCATAGCAATTCCCTACCCCAGCTCTGCTTGAAACTAGTCTTTGAACCACTTTGAAACAGCCAGTGTTAGTGGGTATACTGTAAGTATTACAGCTCAACTGGGAAAGGTATTCTGGCAGTCAGGAGACATAGAATACCACAAAGTCCTACTGTACTACAAACCTCACACAAGGGATTTATTGGGAGGGAAAACCCCAGGAGGGTGGCTATCTTTGCTCAGGCAAGAAGCAACAGAGAAAAGAACAGAAGTCATGGTTTATATAACATGTTTTGGGGTGAGGGTGGAGAGGGGGAAGCTTCCCAGGGTGGTCTGGGATTGGAGAGATTATGTGGCCTGATCTTGGGGCAAGCTCAGGGATTGGTGGGATTTTTTTTTTCTGTAAGGTGTGGCCTAGCCATTCTTCCATCTTGGGGTAGTGGGTGGAGTAGTTTAGAGAAGTCTCAGGTAGGGGCAGGGCCTGGCAGCCAGAGACAGCTAGGGGTGGAGCCTAGAGGCCTGAGGAGTCCAGGGGTGGGGCTTACAACAGGCAAGGAAAGCTGTCCCAGTTGGTGTGAATAGCCAACATGTACTCTTGTAGGGGTGACAGGAGAAGGTGGTCCACATACATACCCATTACCAAGAGTGTTAGTTCTGAGAGGGTGGGCATTATGAAGAGGCCTAGCTTAGTTGAGGGAAAATTCCAGCCAGCCTGTCTCTGGGAGGGAAGCACAAGTTGTGTAGAGGGGAAACACAATGAAACCACATTTAGTAGGAAGAATAAAACCACACATCTTTATATATAGTGTGTAACTGTTACAGCTCTGAGAGGAAGGTATTCTGGCAGTCAAGAGCCAGAAATGGCCATTAGAGTGCTCTATGGGCAGAGCCTGGTGGTTGAAGGTCCTCAGGTGTAGGGCCCACCTACTTGCAGGCTTTGAGGGGCTAGGCCCAGCTGTTATTCTAGGGGAGGGGATGGCCCCGGGTGGCTGTTGTTGGCGGTTCTTGGAAGCCAGTCTAGCCATTTGCTGTGCCTTACATTCCCCCCCTTTTTGTTCACTGTTGATTATTTACTGATTGTTTAATCAGGGGTCGGTCAGGAAAGGGGGACAGATGACACTATCATTAGACTACTTCCTGGTGAATGGAGGTGTTGAAGTCCTTGGAGCAAGTTTGATTGTCACTCTCAGGGTATAATTGAGAGTTGCAGGCCTCTCGCCAGTAATCCTGTAGTAGCAACTGATTTAAAGTCTGGTTATAAAGCTTTTGGATCTGTTGTTGAAGAAATCTAAACAAGAAGTTTATGAGGCATGGCGTGACTAGCAGAATTAAGAAAAGAAGGAGAAGGGGTTAAGAAGGGTAGTACCAATTCCATACTGGACTGTCAATGATCTACTAGCCAGAAGCAATAAGTAGTTCCTTATGACTTTAGAGATCTGTCTGGAGTTGTCAGATCTTGCTTTTTATTATACCTGATTGGTTGATATAAGCAACATTCCTCCCTGAGTAAGAAGCAACCCATTCTCCGCTGTTAGTAAATCTAATCCTCCCTGATTTTGTAGTACCACAGTGGCCAGCTACTTCTATGGCTCTGGAGTGGTAAGGATGGTCTGAGCCACTTGTTGGAATCTTGGATGAATTGAGAGGAAAACTGATAGTAGAAGTTAGTCCTGCTGCTCCAGCAGTAGCATATGGTTACATTATCTCTCATGTTTTCCAAGTGGTTTGTATAAAACAGGAATTTTTTTCTTAAAGTCATATAATAACCTCCTTGTCCTCACAGAGCAGGTTGAATGCCCTACCACATTGTAATCTACTTTAGCTAATGAATCTACCTTGATAGATATGGGTCTGCTTGGTTCTAAATGTACCTTTCCTGGTATGACAATAGGCACTTGTAGGTAGCTATTTTGTCTCTAACATTCCAGCCTTTTGCAGAGGATAAAAGGCAACATACTTTCTTCTGTAACTGAAGATTAGAATCTAATGAAATTAGAACGTCATCGTCAGAACCTAGAAATGCTGCAATGCTAGCCAAAGGTCGGGAGGGAATTTAAACCAATGGACAAGGCCACAAATAGTGGTCATGAGTTTGACTCAGGAGGAACATACAACGAACATTCAAAGTAACCAGACAGAGTACTATTTATTAACTGATGTGTGGAGGTTAAAGTATGAAAAAAGAGATGGAGTGACCATGGGGACTGAGGAATGGGATCAGTGTAGTCCATGCTTCCTCCAGATCATTGCATGTGACAGGAGAATATGCAAGGTATATTTGGAATCTGTATAAAGGTTTAGGGATTGTCCTTTTGCTAACTGAAATGCATGGATAAGAGCCATTAGTTCAGCTTGTTGGTTTGTGGTTTAGGCTGGAAGAACCTGTGCCTCAACAACCTTGGTGTCCAAAACAATGGCATATCCCGCTTCTCAGACTCTCTCGTGTACAAAGGAGCTGTCATCTGTGTACCAAGTATAGGTGTCCTGAAGTAGTGCTCCCCCAAGTATGTGTGTGGGATGAGATGGTACTTCTTCTAAGGTCTCAAGTAAGAGTGAGATTGGGAATATCCTGAATTGATCAGGAAGGAGATTTGAAATGTTGAGAGAGGTGGGTATGGCTGAAAGGTAAGTGTAATGTCCTCTCCCAGTGCTACCTGAGGAGAGAGGACTCAGAAAGGGGGTAATGTTTGGTGACCCTGGTATGTCAGAAGATGGGACAGGTGGTAGGAAAGAAGACAGTATTAAGGGATCTAAAGGTTAACTTCTTGATTCACATAAAAGACGTTTGTTATGGCTAGAGCACATAGGCAAGGTGTTCATCCTGGGATAATATAGTCCAATTTTTTTTTGTTTGTTTTTTTTTTGTTTTTCGAGACAGGGTTTCTCTGTATAGCCCTGGCTGTCTGGAACTCACTCTGTAGACCAGGCTGGCCTCGAACTCAGAAATCTGCCTGTCTCTGCCTCCCAAGTGCTGGGATTAAAGGCGTGTGCCACCACCACCGGGCTTCCAATTTTTTTTATAAATATGTTATGGTCATAAAGGAATGTGACATAGAACCCTGAGGTCATATCCCTTCTTTTCTGTGACATAGAGAGAAAAGAGTCAAGTTAAGTCGAGGAGATGTATGTCTGGGGTCTGAAGGAGGGCCTGTTGAAGCTTACAAAAGGGTTTGGTAATGGGTGCAAGGAGGGGTTAGTGTGAGGTATCTTGGGATACTTCATATAGGGGGTGAGCAAGAAAGGAAAAAGAGGAGATCCAAGAGCATAGGATACTAAAAACCCCTAAGAAAGACATAATTTCATCCTTGGTGGTGGGGACTGAATTGTTTCCATCTAAGGTGACTGGCTTTGTGAACTGGAGAAATAGCTTGTCCCAGAAAAGTAACCTGAGGAGTGGACAGCTGGACCTTAGTGGGTGAGACCCTATATACCTGGCCAGACAGAAAGTTTAGTAGAGTAGAGGTGTCAGCCTAGCTAGTTTGCAGAGTCATGCTACAGAGAAGATCATCTGTGCATTCTATAAGCTTGGATTTAGGAAGAAGCGTAGAGTAAGACAGACCAAAGCCTGGCCAAATAAATGTGAGCTGTCCTGGGACCCCTGGGCAGAAAGTTGGTGTCCAGGTAAGTCCAAGTAAAGACAAAGATATTTTGAGACTGGGAATCAAGAGGAACAGAAAAGAAAGCATACTTGAGATCTAAGACAGAAAAATGAGAAGTCCCCGAGGATATAGTGGGAAGGGGAGTGTAGGGGTTGGGTACTAGAGGATGAAGGAGAAACACTGCTGAATTGGTAAGTTGGAGATCCTGAACCAAGTGGTATGTTCCATTGTTTGTTTGTTTTAACTGTGAGTATGGGAGCTTTAAAGGTATAAGGCACAAAAAGCCTTTCCTTAAGAGAGCTGAAATAGGAGGCTTAAGTTCTCTGAGACTTTGGAGAGAGTGGGTATTGAGCTTGGATGATGTTAACTGGTAGGGTTTGGCAATGGATGGCGAGAGGAGACTGATATTTGGCTGGAGAGTAGTTATGGGATGCCATACTCGGGGATATACCTGGGAGGCCAGTAAAAAGAAAGATGTGTTAGACTGTATGGTTTGGAGGAGAAGGAAGAAGGGAAACGGCTGGCCAGCCTAGGGTCAAGTAGACATGGGGAGCAAAAAGAATAGAGGCTCCCACTTTAGCTAGAAGGCCCCTTTCCCAGCAAGGGGATTGGACAAGTTGGTACCAGTAAGAAGGGGTAAGGTGAATACCCCTAAAGATACAGCTAAGTGGCGGGATTTGGTGAGGCTGGTGAAGGCCTTCTTCCTACCCCACCAGTAGGGAAACAGAAAGGAGAGATGAGTCACCAAAACTCCCATCTGGACTGAGTAGGTAGACCTGTTGTCCAGAAGGAAAGAGATAGATTGTCCTGGTACTGTGATGACTTCTCAAGGCTCTCTGTTAGACATAATGATGATGGGGCATTGAGAGCCCAGACCTTCTCAGTCGTCCATGGCCAGACCCTAGGAGGTCTGCTAGAGGGTAGTCTGGGCTTGATGTCTTCATGCTGTGAGAGTCGTGGGGGGTTAGTAGCCCAATGTCCCTCTTGATGCCACCTTGGACATGGTTGGTGGGTCTGCAAGGTTCTGGACAGACCCAGGCCCAGTGACCCTCCTGACCACATTTGACCAGGAGCATGGAGGGTCACAGGCTTTGGGAAGCAAGGAGACAGATGCTATGGCTGGCTGGAAGGTTTTAAATAGCATCAGGTATTTTTGTTTTGGAGCTTTCTCATCTCTCCCATGGTGTACCTTAAAGGCCACCACTAAGTCTTCTGCATGTGGAGTCAGGGGTACCCTCTCTGGGTGTTTACATTTGGCCCTAATGTCAGGGAAACTCTGGGAGAAGTAGGTCTTAAGGAGTTGTTTCCCATCTGGAGTCTTGGGATCCACATTGTTATATTATAACAATATAATATAATATAATATATAAAGGAGGGCCTTTATAAAGTGGTCTAGGAATTGAACTGGGTTTTCATGTTTGTCCTGGATGACCTCTTGTATTTTTTTTTCATAATTTACCACTTTTAGGGCAGTTGTATGGATACTAGCCAGGAGGAAAGTTATAAGTTAGTCTCTAGCTAAAATACCCCCAGGGTATTGTAGTTCCACTCAGGATCCTAGTTAGGAATCAACTCAGCCCCAACTGGGTGAGCCCCAACTGGGTGAGCAAAGTAACTTTGGTGGATTTCACCCGCATATGTCCTAGACTGGTCCCAGACTTACCTAAACTCCTCAGGGAAAAGGTTGTTAGTGTGAATCACATAAATGTCACAGAAGGTGAGGTTGTAAGATTAGGTAATAAGTTGGAACTCCTTAATGAAGGTAGAGGAATTAGTGGTGTAAGATGCCAATATATTTCTGAGAGAGTTCACTTAGTGAGAAGGGGAGATGTACCCTGAGTAAGCATCCACTCCAGTAACTTTCCACAGGTGAGAATTGTGGCCTCATTAGGACAGGTTGGGGGAGTTAGAGAGGGTCCGTGGTGGAGCAGGAGCAAGAAACAGGAGAACTAAGGGTTGTCAGTGAGCTGAAAGTGGGCACCCAAGAAGGTTGATTTGGGTGGCCTATTGCTGAGGAGAAAGGAAGACCAAAGAAGATGGAGAGGGAGAGAAGGACTGTGGGTTGAAGCCAATAGTGAGGGGGAAACTCATTAGCATGATTGCAAGTAGTGGAGGGATCATTTGGTTTGGGCTTCATAGCTAGGAGTTGGTTCTTTCTTTGGTTGGCTTATACCATGTGGTCACTTTTAATTCAGATGGGAGTGAAGTCACATGGCAAAATCCATCCTTTCCAACCCTAGCAAAGATGGCTGTTAGCCACATGGCTGCCTCCATCCCAATGGGGGGACAGTGGTTAAGATGGCAACAAACCACATGTTTCCTTTAAGATCACCTATGTACAGATTTTTAACTATTAACCCTGGTGTTAGGAGTTTTAAATTACCCCTTTGTTACAGACTTTATAGATTTTTTTAATCATACCCAATATTCTTACAGATCTTAAGGTATGGAAAGTTTACACAATAGTCATTAACTATTGAATAAATAGTCCCAAAGAGTAGTAGCTGAGTAGCAATAGTCACAGTTGGGAATGGTCTGTCTATTTTGTTTTGCTCTCCTTTCCCAGTACATAGCTGGCCTGGTATTTTAGAGATCTTAGAGAAACCTTTAAATAATCATGTTTGGATGTAGAGGAGGGGGAGCCATACCACAACTCCAGAGCAAGTTTTTAATTGTCATGGGGCAGCATAAAACAAGAGTCTAATGCCACTCATACCTAAAAGACAACTGAATCTAGAAAGATTCAGAACAAAGACGTCTTGGAGATAGAAAAAATTTGAGCCCTGGTAATAGATGAAAATGCTGCAGGAGGGAGTTTGAGAGATGTACCAGCCAGGAAGGAGTGGGGGAAGGGGAAGTGTACCCCCCCCCCCCCCCCCCCCGCAGCTGTGACCTACTCCTTTGATTTCTCCCCATCTACTAGGCTGGCACTCTCTCCAACAAACATAGAGACCCATCAACTATAACTTGAAAGATAGGACATTTACACAGTGTGTGTGTGTGTGTGTGTGTGTGTGTGTGTGTGTGTGTGTGTGTGTGTTTGAGGTGAGGGTGGGGACACAACTGGACAACTAGGCAAAAACAAACATAGCTTGGAGCAGAGAAAAGAGAAAACTTGATTGCAGGGAATGGGGAATCTCTTTTCACTTCCCTATTTGTAAAGTTCCTGGATGTATTGGGATCTAGGGTGCCATTAGGTGGCCATTTGGATTGATTATCTAAAGGATATTGAGGCCAAATTTGATTGCAAAAGCAAATAAATTTGGTGCCTTACTGGTCAGGTGCCAGGTGGACAGGCTGGAGGTCAGAAAGAAGCATTCCAAAAGGCGAATGAGAAGGTATGGAAGATAGAATAGCAGGGTTGTGCCTAAAGAAACTGTAGGATTGCAGCTGTAAGGGTGGAGGGACAGGCTCAGGTACAGAGGGTCGACTGAGGCCTTAAGGAGAATTCATCTACCTCAGAGAGTACCAGAGCAGTGCTGGCTGCTCAATACTCACCTCCTTGGACTCAGGGAAGTGTTTACACCAGGCAAAGAGAAAACTTACCTAAATGCTACTGGTGGATGGAGTGCTCAGTAATTGATGAGGTCCTCAGGAGTGGAGCCTGGCCACTCTCCCACCTCAAGGAGTGTACACAGTATAACATTAATATTCAATAACAAGACCAAGTGCACCCAGATCAGCTGGATGATTGGCTTGTATAACATTCTTTAATATTTCCCCTAGACTTCTACAATGATTAGACTTTGCTGTTATAGCATGAAAAAATATTTTAGAAGGAAGAAAGGAAAGAAGAAAGGGGATAAGAAAGGAAAACAGATTATTCCAGATTCTGAGTGACATTAGTGACCAGGAAGACAATTGCACCCTGAGGGCTTTCCCTGGGCTCAGATCTGGGATGCTGTTGAAAGAAGAGTAACCTGGGGGCTTTGGATGTGGACAATTGACAAGTATTCATCACAGACATAAGTAACTACCAGTAACCAGTGAAGCTCAAGTAAACTCAAGTAAACTTACACTATCACCGTGAAAGTACTGGATGAGAGGAAGCTGGGAGGAGGGCACAGCCTGCTCAGTGAGGTCAGATTCTTTGGAGATTTGGAGAACAGACCCTCTTCCTCGGTCTCTCCACTGCCTCATCTTGAACTCAGCCACCCTGACTTGTCATGCTACATCATCTGTGACCACGAGAAATGCCCACTCCCTTATTGCCTTCTGGAGCCTGTTTACTCAGTGGAGGGTCCGGTGCTTGGCATCTTGTCCCACACATCTACTAGAGTTTGGTATCTGTCTTCCTACCCAGAACCTTGAATCAGTGCCTCTAGAAGCACTTTTGCATGATATAGAGGAAACAAGGTGGGAAGGAATAGGATTTGTGTTTGCATCTGCAGTGCTAACTGAAAGTCCTAAGGCATTCTTCGTACCTATACATATGTGTGGCTGTTTAAAAAGATTGACTGTTTTAGAGGTGTGAAGACAAAAAGACCCCTCCTTTCACCTTGGTGTGGCCTCATGTTAGTATGTGTTGCCTTGGACTCCTGGATGCTGAGTGTGTTCCTATGTATGGGGTTATATATCACTTTTAGTCTCTGTTAGTCTGGTTCACTTCTGACTTTCAGCACAAACTGTAGAGTGCTAGTGGGTGGCCTTATTGCTGGCTGGTATATGGGGTAACATCTGGCTTTCAAACTGAACTTCACAAAAGCACAGAGTTGGGGGCTGGGTGGCATATCGGTGGTCTATCAGTTACTCCAGCAGGTTAGGTGGAGCCCAGAGACACTCTGGTTCTTGAGAAGTGTTAACAGGAAGCCCTTTAATGGGTAGTTTTGGATTTTGTCTGTCCTCACTTCTTTGAAGTCTAGCAAGGGTGGGCAGAATGACTGCCGTGTCCCTTGGTGACCACCATCACCAGATCACATTCCTGGTCTTCACCAAGCCCAGCTAGTTCACTTCCACCTGCTTCTGACCCTTCCCGAGGTTTCATGTAGTGGAACTCAGAGTAAGCTGAGAGTCTGAAGGTTACTGCCATAGCCCTGCCACTGCCATAGCCCTTTCTCAAAAAGTTTTACATCTGACCAGGTAGCATCTTATCTTTTCCCTAGATGACACATGCCAAGGCCAAATGACAGATCACATCTTGGTCACTGAGGCCTACCAAGTGCTACACATGGTAGAGGCTCAAGGAGGCCTCATCAGTGGATACCACCAGGTCCTGACTGAAAAAGCACATCTTCCAAGAGAAGGGTGTCCTGCACAATGTTCCTTTGGTGCTGAATATCTAAATATGTGAACCTCACTTCCTCCTAGACATTACCTTAAGGATGCCGATACCAGCTGGACTGTCCTTGATGGCTCTGGGTTCAAGGACCAGCTAGAAGGAACTCAGCCCTGAATGTCCTTCTCTCACTTGGAGGATGAGGAGGATGTGATAGAAGACACTGAAAATGCTAGCATGGCCAGCATGTGCCAGTGTGTGGAGTTATGTGCCTATGTGTACCAGATGTATGAGGACTAGGAAGTGGGAAGAGGATGGCCCAGGTCTCAAACCCAGTTCAAGGTCAGTCATGCTACAGGGCCCCAGGACTCATGTTAGTTTTGTGGGAAGAGAGTTTCCTGTGTTTGCTCAGAGTAAGTCTGACCAGAACAGCCTGCTCCAGAGATCCCAGCAAGATCCTCTGCCAGTATCTGCAGGGTGAACATAACTGCTGGAATTCCAGCAGTGTATGTAGTGCCCCTTCCCCAGGATGGAACACTGTTTTACATTACCCATCTGCCTTGGCTTCACTCAGGTTTTGTTCCCCCATATTTTCTGTGTGTGCACACATGATTTCCATAGCCATAAACAGCTTTGACTTATTTTCCATCCTAAAATTATAATTTAAGTAATGTTTGTGGATATTTTGCTCTGGAAAAGGTGAACTTGGGAAGATAACCTCCTGTGACTCCCAAGGGGACTCTACTGGCCTTCTTGCCAGTTTTTACTAGTTCTCCAACACTGTAATATAAAGAGCCTTTCCCATCACACCCGCCCCACACACATCTAAGGCTCATGCTTTGGGAAGCACTTTCCCTCAGCTAAACCTCATGAGTTTCCTGTACTTCCAAAGCATCCAGACAGGAAGTACTAAACCTCGGAAGGCAAAAATAGCTGACTCTTCCCAAGGGCCATGGCCTCAAGACACAGAGCTATTGCGCTGCCGCTGCCGAGCCCTGCAGCTCTGGGCCTACTAGGTTTTGTCATTTAAGTGTGATCTGATAATCGTCCGTCCATTCATTTCCAAATGGACTAACTTTAGGCCTCAGTCTGTGACTGCTTTGCTCAGGTGTGGTCCTTAGACACAAGAAGATATAACTAAAGCTAACTGTAGCCAGATGAGTGAAGAGGGGCTCAGGTTAGGTCCCACAACCCTCCTAACTCAGGCTCTAGTCTCTAGCTACCAGGAGACCAACAAGGCATGATGCTATAGCTTTAGCTGTCCACAGCAAGGAAACAATCCTGAGGGGAGGGGAATGGGTCCCAGGAGATTCCCTGCCTGCGGTCTGACCTGGGACATCAGTATCAATGTCTTCACCATTTATCATGAAGATTCATTGCTGAAGGGTTCAGCTCATAATACAGAGAAGAAAGAGAAGGGGTACTCTGCTTCAACCTTGCAAACTTCATAGGCCAGCACTTTCTCTGTCTCAAGCCCAGGGTTTCATGCTCACTGTTACTCACACCCCACAGGAGAAGCAGGGGCCTGAGGCTCAGTGCTCCTTGGAGGCACACACTGGTTGTGGGACCAGACGCACTCTAGGATTTTGCTGGTTCTCCAGGTGGGAAGTCCTTTAGTAACATGTCTCTCCTAACATATTCCCTGCTATGGTTACTTACAGTCTGGATAAGGACACATGTGTATTGTTGTGGGGACAGGATCCAAGGGATACGTTGTCTAAAACAGAGGAAGGGTGGCTAGGAGTCAAGGCCTGACACTGAAGCATGGCTCCCCTTGCAGAAATAATGCACCTCTACTGTACAAAATACAAACGGAACAACAGCAAATAAATACTGATTAGCACAGGGGTGGCTGTGAGGATGTCCTAAAGTTCCACATACAGGAAGTAGCAGCTGGGTGGTGGGATGTGTAGGGACTAAACTTGGTGTTCCTGGATTGGATGACCCTGGGTCATAGGCTGCTGAGGTAAAATCTAATTCTTAAGGGTGGGTCTAATAAAGTGAGACATCTACAACTTGAATATCCTCCGGGAGGGATGGCCCCACAGAGATGATGTCTTTGACAAATGGCCTACAGTTCACATTTCACTGTCTGCTCAGAATCATCCTGAGATGTGCTGAGTAGGAGTCTTCTTGGGTGTCCCTAACTTCTGGACACCAGTATGACATAATAAGAAATATGTATTTGGTCTCTGTCCCAGTTCCTGATTCAGCTCTGAAATCTTTTGGAATTTCCTGGACAACAGAAGCAACTTTTACTTTTTGAGAAGATCCCCACCCCCAGCCAACCAAACAATGAGGCTGGGTTGGTACGTATGTGGTGCATCCTAATTCTGTGGGGTCATAGGTCATGTTCTTAGGGTTCTTGGTACTCAACTGTACGCATCTGGCTGCTTGTCTATATACTTTTCTGTGTCCCTTAAAATAAGCTGGAAATGCATTTCGTGTTTCCCTGAGTTTGTATGAGCTCGACAGCAGATTATATGAGAAACTAAGTCAGACAGGGAAACTAAGGGCCCAGTACCTGCAATAATGACTGAAGTAGGGTTTATGATATCATTCTAGGGTAGTGGCCAGAACTTATTTTCTCAGATGCCTATAACTCCTTGTGAATTTTGAAGTCTCTGATGCTCTCTCCCTCTGATATTTGCACTATTTAGGAGAGCAGACATTAAGCAAAAAGAGGGTGTTAAGTCACCAAAACTACAGGCTACTGAGCAGGATATGGCCTTTCCAGCCAGCATTGACTTTGGGGCCCCTCACTCACCACAGGTCTCTTTTTGATGACTTCCAGCAGTCAGGGATTCTAACCCTCCATAGGCTCCCAGGGGAATCAGGGAGGCTCTGGGAAGACAAAGTTAACCTGTAGCAGGGCCAGCCTCTCTCAATTCTAGGGGAGGAATAACCCAGCCAAGCTGCTGAGAAATCCTTCAGTTGTCAATGGGTTGTTCTATGAACCTTATACCTGGCTCTGCAGAAATCCCACCCAACCTTCCCCAAGGCCTTTTGTAAACGTCTCAGGTGCAGTACAAAGCCAAAAACCTGTTCTTGAACCAGGAAACCTTAAGTCCTAGGTGCCAGCCTAGAATTTATAGCCATGCCTCTGATTTGTTAATACATTCATGATTTATAGGCCTCTTCACATTTACAACCCTCAGGAGAAAGTGCAAATTTGTACCCCAAGCAAACTGCCATGGTTAGTATCACTCAAAACCCATGTGTCAGAAACTTTGTCCCCCAAATCACACATGCATTAATGGTACTTAGAGGCTAGAATGAGGCAAGGTAGAAAGACGGAAAATGAAAGGATATGGGGAAAGAGAAAGAGTCCTTCAGCCTTGCTGGCTGAGAATCGTGTGTGTGTGTGTGTGTGTGTGTGTGTGTGTGTGTGTGTGTGTGTGTGTTTGACCTACATATAAAAAGGATTCCCTTGACTTTTTTGGACCTGTTTCCATCTTATTCATTTGTATACTTGTTTAGTTCACTCAGAAACCATCTATGATCTCATTTATGAAGTACCAATTTTATACCAAATATTCTAAGGAATATTTGGTATAATAAGTATGTCAAAACATTTTAAACCCCTTGAACAATAAAATTTCAAGGGCCATAAAATCATGTATGTATGTATGTATGTAATACATGTATGTAATATATGTAAATGTAAATCATTGTTAAAATACTTAAGTTTGACTCTGAGATATTTTCAAATATTCTAAGCCACTTACACTCTCCTCTTAACAACTCTTTCTCCCTCTTAATGTTAGTATTTAAAACTGCAATAAAACCTTTTGTTTATTTATTTTTTGTTGTTGTTGTTATTGAGACAGGATCTCTCTATTTGTCCCAGGCTGGTCTTAAACTCACTCTGTAGCCCAAGCTGACTTTAAACTTGACAATCTCCTTACCTCACCTTCTCAACAATTAGCATTTCCTTAATATATTTCGAGTTTGCTTGATAGTGTCTCGTTTTGTAATTCTCTTCTGTGGTGCAAATCTAGAATCCCAGGTTCACTTAAGCACTGGTCTCTGAAAAGAACTCTTCAAGCTGGCAGCATTGAGCTGAGTTTCCTACTAACAGGGCCTTTGGGAGGCAACTAATTGGGATTAGAATTGTTTGGGTATGGAGCTATCCTCAGTAAGCACCCACAGATGACCTCTTGAGCATGAAGAGCATGCTTAGCCCTCTTCTTGAGGAGTCAGTCCCCAAATACTCCAGGGTCTGTCCTGAGGAGCCAGCCCCTTTCCTCCCTGCTGCTGTGATGCTTCCTGGCCCCAGAATTCTGGACCTGAATCAGCAACCAGCTCACGTGGTTGTTGGTCTCCGCCAGCAAAAGGGGACTTGGCACTGCACAAAAAGACCCTGTCCCTGCCCCCACAGAGCCAGCAGTTTAGAGACAGTGCTGAAGCCCTTAATAGAAAGACTTCCTGTAGAAGGAATAAGCAGACGGTGTGGGTGGGGAGATGGCAGAGGAGGGGTGGCCTAAAGCAGCCCTCAAATGGGGTAGGGGTAGGGAGTCACAGACTAGTATCATCTGAGTAGGACTGAATTTGATATTGTCTTAGGGTTTCTATTGCTGTGATAAAACATTTTGACCAAAGGCAACTTGGAGGGGAGGTTATTTCAGCTTATAGTTCCACAGCACAGTCTATCACTGAGAGAAGACAGGGCAGGAACTCAAATATGGCAGGACTATGATGGCAGGCACTGATGAGTGGACAGAGGTGTGCTGGTTACTGGCTTGTTCTTGTGGCTAGCTCATCCTGCTTTCTTATAGCACCCAGGACCACCTGCTCAGGGGTGGAACCACCCGTAATAAATAGGCTAGGCCCACCAATAACACTCACCAGTCAAGAAAATGTACCACAAATTTACCTGCAAGCCAATGTTACGGAAGCATTGTCTCAATTAAGATTCCTTCTTCCTAAATATGCCTTTAGCTTGTGTCGAGTTGACATAAAACTAGTCAGCACAGATGTGCAGTTTAGAATGGTGTCCCTAGAAATTGTGGGGGTAAGGGGAAATAGAAAAAAAGTACAGAGGCAACTGTATCCAGCAGACTTGTAGCCTGGCATGACTATGGCATGGCTCCTCTTTGGGTCCAGGAACTTGTGAGTGGGCTTGAGTTCTTTCTGAACCCACTGTAGCTGAATAAGCTGAGTTTAGTTTTTGAGATCTAGTCTACTACTGACCTATGTACTGGTGTATTTCCTCTGTGCTTACATGACCCCTACAGGACAGCAGCTTCTAATGTGTCCCCCTTGCAGCCTGATCTTTCTTCCTGTGGCAGTGACTATAGGGATAAACTTCCTTTATATCATAGAATGGCCACAGAGAGACTCAGATTTTAAGTCTAGGCATTGCCAGTTGCAGCCTACATCATCAACTCTGTGACCCCAGGGTGTTGGAAAGTTCTCTAGGGCAACTTATCCAGCATCCCAGGTACTTGGCTGGATCTTGCTCTAGAGTAAATGTCCAGGAATATTTGAGGACTCAGGGTGATGATCATTGTGACATTTGCCTCCACCTCCTTAATGATTTGACCATTGAGGACAACCTGAAATTATGTAACATACCATAGACCATGGGAAAGCAAGGGGCTAGCAATGCTCACAGATAACTTGGAGAGGATCAAGGGGCAGAATGGTAGCTACACAGGCTAACAACCCACAGTTTGCCTCCTGGTAGTAAGGTTGTTACCATGCACTATGGTAACCAGGTATGTCACCTGCCTTAGGTGACTTAGTTTTTGTTAAGGGGTGGGCTCTAGTTTGCAATAAGGTACACAAGTTTATGTGGCAATGGCATGGCCAGGCTAGGGTCACTTGGCCAGGACAAGGCAGAGCTGAGGAGGAGGTCCCATGTGGCCCCGAGCCATTGGCTTCAGTCTCTACCCCAGGCTCCTGTCCAGTTGCAGCTTTTCCCACTAGCTGGTGCCCCTATGGATCAAAAGAGGTTTCGCTAGACATGCTTTGGCATTGTCCTGGCTGCAATGGAGGGACAGGTTGCTTGGTGCTGAGTCTTATGCTTCTCAGCACATCCCTTCTGTGAGGTCAGGCCTGCTAAGGAAGACCCCTTCTGTGAGGTCAGGCCTGCTAAGGAAGATCCTGAAGCCATTTTCCCTGCAGGTCTCATCGAAGTAGAGGCTGTCAACTTCTTAAGATGACTAGGGTTGACAGCCACACTAGCAACACTGCTTTCCTTCCTGAGGCCTCAGGGAAACACCAAGTTGCTCCCAGAGTCTCTGGCCTCCCACTCTCCTCCACATTCTCTGTTGGTGCTTGATCCCAGCACTCTGTCTTACATGCAAACTTTTATGGACATGCCATTTCATATTACCGAGTTCCATAGATTACTGTAGCTCATGTGAGACATTTCCCTGCCCACATTTTAGAGAACAATGTCTCACTGAATATAATAGGATGTTAATCCTAGGCCATTCCTGTCCCCTCTATCAAACAGACAGCTCAAATTAGGTGGATAATGTAGCTTGCTATACCTTAATACAACTCTAAAGAGACCTGCTATCTTACCCTTGAATTATCCTAGACCTGGAGGGGCCTCTGGCTTTAACACCTCCAAACTACCCTCAAGTTCTGTGTGCACAACAGGGTAGTTCCTTTTGCAAGTTAAGATACTTCTATCTTCCTTCCAACCTGGGTCATGCTCCTTCAGCAATCAGGGCCTACCTACTGTGTGTCTGTCCTTCCTTATCTTAATTCCAGAAGTGGTGCTGGCTGGTTTTTGTAAACTTGACATGAATATACATATACACCAATTATACATATCTGGGAAGAGGGAATCTTAACTAGGAAAATGCATCCATAAGACTTGCCTATTGGCAAGTCTGTAGAACATGTCTTGATTAGTGATTGATGTGGAAGAACCCCACTCACTGTGAGCAGTGCCATGCCTGGGTATGTAGTCCTGGATGTTCTAAGAGAGCAGGTTGAGAGAGCCAGTAAGCAGTACTCTTCCATAACATCTGCTTCAGTACCAGCTCCAGGTTCCTCTCTTGAGTTCCTGCTTTGACTTCCTTTAATGGTGAACTGTGATGTGGAAATGTAAGTGAAATAACCCTTTGCTCACTGCCCAGCCCCAAGTTCCTTTTGGGCATGGTGTTTTATTACTGCAATAAAAAGCTAACTAAGATAGTGGCTAGTTGGGCCCCAGGAATCAGGTTATCTGTAGCTCCTTCAGTAGCCACAGAGGGGCTTAGACATTCCAGCCTCTGCTGAGGTGGACAATTCTCTAGGTATTGGACAAGGCCTGGAGTTCAACTCTGGAGTGGACTTTATTTTGGACTCCACATGTTCTGAACTCCTCTCCTGCATCACCATAGCCTGTATGTTACCTGAGAACAGAAACCCTCCATATGGAGACCTCAGGCTGTTTTCTTGGCTGTGGTGGGGGGGGGGGGTGTTTGGGATCCAGGTCAAGACAAATACTTTACACGGGATCACTATACACATGGTTTCTACAGAGAATGCCTTATTGCTTGCTACCTGTTTTGTGCCAAAGCAGACTTATCCTTTCCAGCAATGGGTCTCTGAGTAGAGAGCCTTCTCATTACAGGAGGCCACGGGGATACCCTATAGCTTTATCACGGACGTGTTCTGAGTGCTCGCAGAGATCACTATTGGGATCCGTGCTCTGCATCACAGGTTTTCCTTTCCTTTCTCAGGATCGGCCTGTGGTCCTGAAAGCTCCAACCGCATCCTCAAACCATTTCCCATGGATTCCAGGATCTCCATGTGATAAGAAGGTCACCTTGCCAGAGGTCATGGCCCAAAAAGATCAGTACTATCTGATCCAGTAACTATGCCAGGGAATGGGAAAGGCTGGTGGCTTCTAACCAAGGGTCTACCCCTTGGGTTGAAAGTTGTGACCCCCAAAGATAATGGCTGAGGTTGGGTAGTGTTCAGCACAGTAATGGAAACCACTGAAAGAGAGGGCAGCTGGTCACCCATACTACCCCAGCTCTCCAGGGGTGCTGGTTTAAGCCTTTTTCTCATGGATAGTCTGACCCTCTGATGTGGCTATGAAACAATAATGGGTTTGTATCACACTGTCTATTGTATGACATTATTTCTGGGGACACCTGAGTAAATGTCTACTCAGCCCAAATAGAGAACTGACAATAGACCAGAGCACAGATGAACTAAGTCCAACTCAATGAACTAATGAGTACGATTAGTGTTGCTTATGGAAGTATGGGTGAGGGGATACTTATAGGAGTAGAAATGACTCAAAGACAGCTACATCACCGAAGCCTACCCCAGCATGACTGACAACCAGGAAACCTGTAGCACACTGTATAGCTTGGGGGCAGTTCCACTTGTTAGAGAGTGTCCTTTCCATGTAGTTCAGTTGGTCTGAGCCTCTGCCAGGAAGCTCAGCAGGCTTCTGGTTCTTCCAGGCTGTTTGGCATATCTCTGTTTCTTCCAAACTGCTGAGCTAGTGTGCTGGCTAGTTTTATAACAACTTGACACAAGCTTGAGTCATTCAGGAAGAGGGAATCTCACTGAGAAAATGGCCTCACCAAATTGGCCTGAAGACAATCTATGGTGCTTTTTCTTAATTAGTGATTGATGTGGGAGGGTTCAGCCCTCTGTAGGAGGTACCACCCATGGGCAGGTGTTCCTTGGGTGTATACTAGAAGCAGGCTAAGCAAGCCTAGGAGAACAAGTAATTAGCACTTCTCTATGGCCACTGTATCAGTTCCTCCAACTTCCTTCAGTGATGTAAAAACTGTACGCTAAAACCCCCTTTCTCCTCAAATTACTTTTGGTTATGGTGTTTTATCACAGCAATCAAAACCCTAACTAAGACACCTGGCTTCTGCTCCTTCCAGGGGGCTGGTTTTGTCTAAAGGTGACTCTCAATATTTTTACTATTTATATACTCTTGGGGAAGGAGGAGCCTAGTGAATCTGGTCAGTTTTGAAACACCATGAAGCACCATGACTGAAAATCAAGTTTGAGAAGAAAGGGTTTATTTGGTTTATACTTCCATATTGCTGTTCATCACTGAAGAAAGTCAGGACAGGAACTCAAACAGGGCAGGATCCTGGAGACAGGAATAGATGAAGAGGTCATAGAGAGGTGTTGCTTACTGCATTGCCTCATATGGCTTGCTCAGCCTGCTTTCTTATAAAACCCAAGACTATCTATCCAGGGATGGCACCACCCACCATGGGTTGGGCTCCCCCCCCCCCCCATTGATTACTAGTTGAGGAAACGCCTAACAGCTGCATCCTCAGCTGAGGCTCCTTCCTCTCTGATGACTCTAGCTTGTGTCAAGTTGATACACAAAACCAGCCAGTACACCTTAGAACACCCTGTCATAAAATATTTGTTTGTTTCAACCTCCCCTTGTATAGTCTATGTCTTAAGAAGTTTCCTTCCAAGATGGAAGGCTTTAATCTAGGAACAAACTGCTACACAACAACGGTTTACCCTCATTCAGGAACACATCACACAGGAATTACTCTCTGACTGCATCACTGGCTTGCCTTATAGGAACTCCAATCCCCAGATTTGTATTCTAGGAGCATGTGCTGCTGAAAGACAGAATTCTTGGGATCGTGTCCACAGCAAGCTTGTACATTATATTTCTGAAAAGCATAAGCTATAGGTCTTGAATGAAACATTAAATTTTAAGTGTGAGGTGCAACTAACCTGTAAAATAGTGAGGTAGCACAGAAGTGGGAGTTTTGAATAACCATAGCCTGTTTTTTTCTTGAGGATTGGAGTGTTTTGGAGGTGGGCTGGTCACCATGTGCAGTTATCTACCATCCAAGTATCCCGACCTTCAGCAAGGAGAGGGTCAATTGAGGTAAATTGAGGTCTGTCTCATTTGTAAACTTGGAAAGAACGCTGGAGGTCTTGAGGGTTTGGCTGTCCTGAGAGCTCATCTGGCTATTGCTTTAAAGCTTTAATCTTGATCTCTGCTGGTGGTATTGACTCCAGTACCAGTATCATGTAATTGTACAACTTAGAAACAAGCATCTAGTGTGTTTGGGTGCTATAACAAAATAGAGTCTGGGTATGTTAATTTTTATTTATTTGTTTATTTTGGTTTTCCAAGACAGGATTTCTCTGTGTAACCCTGGCTGTACTGGAATCCACTCTATAGATCAGGCTGGTCTTTTAGTCATAGATTTTCCTGCCTCTGCTTCTTGAGTGTTGGGATTAAAGTTGGCACCACAACCACCAGACAGAGTCTGGGTGAGTTATAAACAGTAGAATTTTATTTCTCATAGTTCTAGAAGCTTGGAGTTCATGATCACCAGGAGACTCAGTGTTTGGTGAGGGCAACTTCCTCACAGATGGTACCTCTTGTGTGTCCTCACATGACAGGGATGTAGAGCTCCCTCAAGTGTCTTATGTAAGGCAGCTAATGTAACAGACTAAGTATCTCCTAAAAAGCCCCATCTAACATCATCCTCTAGGGGCCAGGTTCCCATACAGGAGCCTGGGAGACATGACATTTCAGACCACGATAGTTTGCCCGCCCTTTAAGTCCTGGGCAGTTAGCACTGGGGCCTCTAAAGACACATAGGTAGCTTTCCTGAGCATCTTTTTGGTTTGTTTGTTTTTGTTTTTGTTTTTCGAGACAGGGTTTCTCTGTGTAGCCCTGGCTATCCTGAAACTCACTCTGTAGACCAGGCTGGCCTCGAACTCAGAAATCCGCCTGTCTCTGCCTCCCAAGTGCTGGGATTAAAGGTGTGTGCCACACCACCCAGCTTTCCTGAGCATCTTGTATAAGCAGAATCAAGCCACAGCGTCAGGAGTTTTGTATCATTCTCCTTCAGATGCCCATAAATACTCATCTGCATCTCTCATCCCTGTTCCTCTTTCCTGATTCGAGACCACATGCTTTCGATTCAGTAAACACAATGCCCTACCCATTTCCTATATTCTACCTGTGCTGGTGCCAGTCTCCATAGCCTGGGCTTTTAATGGTATCTTGGTGAGACTCCCTATTGTTGGGGGATGGTTTGTGCACTGTGCATTTCAGATGCTGATTTCTATGCCCAGAGATGTTCTTGTAGTCCAGATGTTGGCGCTGTCATGATTATTAAAGCATTTCATGTCTCAATGATGTGTAAAAATTATTTTCCCATCACCTCTGAATGGTTATAATAAAGAGATGATCAGCCTATAGCTAGGCAGGAGGAGAGGGGAGGCTGGACTTCTGATCTGACAGGGGGTCCCAAAGCGAGACAGAGGGGCTAGGAGAGGGCTAGGAGGATTCTTCATGAGCAGGTCACCAAGGGAGCAGCCATGAGGACACACAGGGAGCAGAGTGACCCAGGGCAAAACTCAGATGGCAAATAATGGGGCATGTGGCCAGGAAGTAGTCCAGACCAGCATGATTAGGTTAGAATAGATGAGTATCTGTCCAGCTATAGTGCTTGAAGCCTTTTAATAAATATTAGGCCACTGTGTCATTTATATGGGAACAGGAGGTTGTAGAAAAGCCCAGAATTAACACTTATACCCTACCTTACCGGTATCAAGCTTAGGTTCCACAACCCTTGGATTTCAGAACAGCACCTGCTGCTACCAGGAACCTCTGAAGTGCTGAATGTTTGCAAAAAGTAGTTTCCAGGTGTTGTGTGACAAAACTTTTCCTGGGGATATGGAACACACATAACTATTCACCCTTTGTCATGACAGACCAAAGTACAGATACCACCGAGTCCAATTTGGTGGACCAATGCATTTTATTGTCATTGCTTTCAGGAGTGGAAATGATTCAAAAGGCAGCTGCATCAGCAAGACCCGCCCCAGCATGGATGACAGCTCACAAAACTGGGCTTGGAGAGCACACTGCACAGCCTGCAGGCCACCCAACAGATTGGAGAGTGTCCTTTTTATGTGCCTCAGTTGGTCTAAACCTGTTCCAGGCAACTTGGCTGGCTTCTGCTTCTTTGAGGCAGCTCTTCTGGCCCCAGTCTTCTTTGCAGCTCAGCTTCCTATAGTCAGAGAGGGACTTTCTCAGCTTGTATTGTTTACTTTGGTAGGGAGGGACCTAGGGAATCTGATTAGTTTCAGGAGTTTCCTGAAGGTAGTTTTGAGTTGTTTACCTTTTGGTTTGAGGAGCTTCTCTGCAGGATGGAATGTTTCAATATCAGAGAAAACTGTTGCACAATACTAGGTCCGTCAAGAAGGGTTAGTCATGAAGATCGCTGGTCTGTTCTTAGGAGGACTTGAGTTTAATTCCCAGCACCA
Source organism: Mastomys coucha (assembly GCF_008632895.1). Lineage (NCBI taxonomy): Eukaryota > Metazoa > Chordata > Mammalia > Rodentia > Muridae > Mastomys > Mastomys coucha. The sequence goes on along the minus strand of NW_022196911.1, from coordinate 118,258,816 downwards.
ACATGTTGGTTCATAACCATCTGGAACTCCAGTTCTAGGGGATCCAGCACCCTCTTCTGGCCTCCACAGCTAACACACAGTACATATACATATATGCATGCAGAACATTCTTATACATTAAAGAAAACATATTTTTAAGAATGTCTACACATATTGTGTCGGAGGATACATCTAAAAAGTATCTTTCTTGCTGCAAAAGATTACAGGAGGTGAGATACATGCAGCTGCAGCCTGCTGCAAACACCTTGTACTGCAAAGGTGTAGACACTACCTGTGTTTTCCTGATCTTCAGCCCACTCTGGAGCTAGAATGCTACTTACTACTAAGTCATTTGAAATGAAACTAATCTCCACACAGTAACTCTGGGAGACCATTAGGTCTTTGAAAACGAATCCTCACATTGCTTTGGTCAGACTTAAAGATAAGGTTGTATTTCTACTCATTTAGTGCTATTTGCCCCTGGCTTTTCAGATAAGATGCAATTTCAGTAAAAATATCATACATGATAAAAATATCATAAAAATAAAAATATAAAAATAAAAAATAAAAAAATATGGTAAAAATATCATACATGATTTCCTAGCTTTGCTTTGTAACAAGCTACCGAATACTTTGCATTTGATCTAATTTTTTTAGATTTATTTTATTTATTTTATGTGTATGAGTACACTGTAGCTGTACAGATGGCTGTGAGCCATCATGTGTGTGACTGCTGGGAATTGGACTCAGGACCTCTTCCGGCCCCGCCCTGCTCACTCCCGCCCCACTTACTCCTGCCCCTGCTCACTCTGCCCAGCTCGCTCCAGCTTAATTCACTGTAGCTGTCTTCAGACGCACCAGAAGAGGGCGTCAAATCTCATTACGGGTGGTTGTGAGCCACTATGTGGTTGCTGGGATCTGAACTCAGGACCTTCGGAAGAGCAGTCAGTGCTCTTACCGCTGAGCCATCTCTCCAGCCCTTGATCTAATTTTTAAAAGAGAACTTATTTTTCTGTGAAAGAGGTGCTCATAGACACACCCAAAAACCTTAGTTAAGAGCACTTAAGAGTAGTAACCTGAGCGGGTTAGTCCAGGTAAAAGGGGAAGTGTACTGCTAGACAAAGCACACCTATTTTACAGAGCTCCTGTGGTTTTTTTTTGTTTGTTTGTGTTTTTATCACTGCTTACCTTCTCTATGCGAGGTGAGTTAAAGAACTCTCACAGTGACCCACAAAGGTTCTATCATAGCTCTGTTCCAGCTACATGGAAGAGGGCGAACACCCTGTCTATACAGGCAGGAAAAAGTTTGGCATTGCCTAGAACAGGCTGTAGAAAGAGGTATCTTCAGAACTTAAGCTGTTAAGATGGCTAAGGGTACTCAGGTCCTTTGCTTAACTGCCGGGGACAATGTAGATTCTTTCCTTTTCGGGAGGGGAGAAAAAGCAGGTCAGGTCACTGTTTTCTACTGAGGAAAGTATTTTAATGGATAGGCACTAGCCCTGAGCAGGAAACTAGGCTCGGCAATTAAGAGCACTAGTTGCTCTTGCAGAGACATAGTTTTGAGTCCCAGGACCTGCCTGGTGGCTCACAACTGTCTGTAATTCCAGTTTCAGAGGATCTGGCACTCTCTTCTGACCTTCATAGGCACAAGGGAGGCATGTGGTACACACACATACATGCAGGCAAAACACTCATATACATAAAATAAATTAACCAAAGTTTTGAAAAGCACTGCAGTCTAAAGGTTTGCTGAGAGCTCTTGCTATATTTTTTTTCCCTTTGAGACAAGGTTTCTCTGTATAGCGCTCTTGCTATTTTTAAATTACATTTTATTTTGTGCATGTGTTGGGGGTGTGGGTGTGTATGCGCCATAGCCTAAATGTTAGGAGGTCAGGGGATAACTTGTGGGAGTAGGTTCTTTCCTTGACACCATGTGGGTCCCAGGGCTCAAAGTCAGGTTCTAAGGCTTGGCAGCGACTGCCTTTATCCGTTGAGCCATCTCTTCCACCCATCTCCTGCTATTTTTAAATGTGGAAACTCTTGAGGGCTACTTGGTGCCAAGGCCAGTGGGTGACCTCAGTGTCACCCCTCACAAATGGAGGGTGTGGATGATCAAAATATACCATCTTAAAATATATTTCTAGTTGTATGATGACCATTCAGAGAAACTGCAGACACAAGCATAAGTCAGAAAAGCACTGTTTGGAAAGGAAATGGACATGGGTTATCTACATTAAGCAATCAAGTGTTTTATCTATATCTAGGTTCCATGCAGTACAGAGATTGTCACCTGTCTTTTGGAAGTAATTTAGTGAAACCTTTCGGTTCTGGGGGACTCCTAACTTTGGGACTCCTACAGTTCATAGAACACTTCCTTCCCTTGTCACCCCACCCCCACCCCCCACCCCCGCCAGGAGCCCCTCGGGACGATGAATCTCTGTGTAGCACAGGAACTCAACTATCTGGCTTTGACTAGGTGTCATGCGTCCGAATGCAGTCCACACCAGTGCCTTGGGTCCATAAGAACTATCTACCATTGCCTCACTCCAGACAGACCCAGTCCAGACCAGCGAACCTTCCTCCGGGAGGGGGTCCTTCCTCCTTGTCTGGAGCAGTCAGACCAAACAGGATTCTGATGAAATGTCTCCTGTTTGTTTTAAACTTACTGGCATTTTCCTTTTTAAAGTTATAGGCCCAACCTGTGGTCGAATTTTTAAGTAACCACCTACTTGCACAGGGTGGCGCCCCTCACAAGTTCCCCCGCGCTGAAATATTATTATAACATTAATTTGGCTGTGGACTTCAGTTTGCGATTTTTTTCCGTCAGGTGGGGCAGGACAACTTCCGCAGGCCAAGAAGCCGCAGAGACAAATGAGAACTACAAGGGCGGACAGCCAGGAGCGCCCACGGACTCCGGAAGCCCAACCTTTTGCTCGGTCAGGCCCCGCCCACACAGCACAGCCCACCCCGAACCCCTCGCCCTAGCTGCTCAAGCCGAGAACCGCGGCTAGCCCGTCCCGCTCCTGTTCTCTAGAGTCTCTTCCCCTAGTTAACAGACAGGCCGCCTCACTGGGCACTCTGCTCGAAGTACCGCCTTCCCTCACTGACTGATGTGTCTCTACACCAATAGAACGTGTCTATGCACCCCACCGTTAAGGCTCGACACCTACCCTAAGTCCGGCAGGGGCAGGCCACTAGCCTTAGCGAGCCACGTGGCTCTGCACCAATCGGAAGTGGTCCAGTCTGTGCATCGTCTCCTGGAGATTGCTGAGCACGCTTTGGCCTCCTAGGCAGAACTGCGATTGCAGGAAAAGGGCAGCGAAGCCGCGCTATGCAGCTATCCGAGGACGCCACAATGCGCGGCCCGCTGGCCCTAGTGGTAGGTATGGCCGGGTGAGACACGGTCCCGCACTCTTGTCCCTTCTGTTGCTGTTTCTCCTTCCCTCCACAGTAGTCATCCTGTCTCGGGCTCTCAGCAGCTAGGTTTCATGTATGCTGCCACGGGTTCAGGAACCTCAAGTTGGAGGGTTTCCACCATTCCATTTCGAGGTGGACATGTGTACAGATGGAGCTCCTGTCCGAGCTCCTACGGTAGACTAACCTACACAACCTACCTTCCCATCACTCTAGCACCCCTCCTCCCTCCTCCCCGGTCGCCAGCACGCCACACCTATCTTAGTACCTAGCAGGTGAGTTAGATGTCAGAGGCCAGGACACATTAAGTATGTTTCACAGGCATAGCGCCAAATGATTTTATTTTTCATTCCAGTCTTACTGAAATTGGAAACTGGTAAACCAAGGCCTTTGTCAGAAATGCATATTGTTTTTATGTTGTGAGGTCTGTAGCTCTGGCTGGCCCGAAGAACATGCAGCCGAGGATGACCTTGAAACCTCCTGCATCCAAGTTACACTTACTGATAACAAATGAGTCTAACACACTTCTTCAAATTAAGATCTCGTAGGTCTTGAGAAAATTAAAAATGTTCTTTTCCTTTACAAAGGGCCGGGAAGCAACTCTGACATGAATGTGTAAGACCCTAGGTTCAATCTCTGTATTTTTTATTCAAAAAATAAAAAAGTCTTTAAGCAGCATGTTTTCAGAATAAACACAAACAGGATAGAATGCCACTTTTGAATCATCAGCTCCTCAAAGAGCATTTTATTTGTAAAGAACTTGTAAGAACTTCAACACTCCTGTATAAGTGTCTTATAACATGTTCATATTCAGTGATTTAAAGTATATGTAAGTGGTCTCTATGGTGACCTACGTAGATATTGTCAATATTATATGTAAGTCTTGTCTGTAAAGATTATATAGCTATCATCTGTGTTGTATATAACTATGTAACATGTACTTAATATGTGTATGTTCACATCTACCTAACCTATTGGTTTTCCTGCTCAGAAACATGTCCAATTTTCTTTTTTTCACATTAATTCAAGGGTGAGGCCAACTGTTAATTTCTGTGGCTATTCTTTGCTGTTCACTATATTATATAAAATTGAGACAGTTCCTATGACATTGTTCTTTTGGTTATCAGGTTTCAGTGATTCTTATTCCATACTGCTTTAGAAATTTTTTTGGTTTTGGTTTTGGTTTTTTTTTTTGTTTTTGGTTTTTTCAAGACAGGGTTTCTCTGTGTAGCCCTGGCTGTCCTGGAACTCACTCTGTAGACCAGGCTGGCTTTGAACTCAGAAATCTGCCTGCCTCTGCCTCCCAAGTGCTAGGATTAAAGACGTGCACCACCACTGCCCGGCTGCTTTAGAAACTTTTGACTTTGTGAGACTCCCTGAGCAAAAGTGCTGGTACCTGAATTCAAATGTAGAACAAAGATTGAGGGCCTCTCCAAGCCCTCTTGGTCCAGTTTGGCTATGCTATGAAGGGGTCACTCTGTCAAGAGTCTGGTTACAGAGCAGGAGATAGATGTTTAACCAGAACGATGATGCTTTTGCCTAGTGATTAAACTCATGAATCTACCATTGAACTAGGGGGTCATACACATACAATAACAAGAATAAATGGAACAGTTTTTAAAAGCATCAAGAACCTAATGGGTACCTAAGACCTATTGAATATTATGGACCAAATGAATGCCAAGAGCTTAGAGAGGAGAAATAGACATTTTTGGTTTGTTGGGCATGCCCTATCATGAGGCATGGTTCTCTACCTGAAGGCCAGGTCTCATCTTGTGGGAGAGACATTTCATGGACACTGAAGGGAGTGCAGCTCCCCATGGTGGTTTGTTAACTCATCTCTCTGGATTCTAGTCTATTATCCTCCCGGTGCACAACGCTGAACAGTGGCTGGATGAGTGCTTGGTATCTGTTTTGCAGCAAGACTTTGAAGGCACCATGGAGCTCTCTGTTTTTAATGATGCCAGCAAGGTATTTACGGGCCGACTGTTGGGTGATTCAATACTTTACAGAACACATTTGAGGGACATTTCCTGACCTGCTGTGTCATACTTGCAGGACAAGTCTAGGGCCATCATTGAAAAATGGAAGATGAAACTGGAAGATTCTGGCATCTCTGTAGTCATTGGAGGCCATGACTCTCCTTCTCCCAGAGGAGGTAACATATTAAATTGTAATTATGGTTTCTTAGCAACCTACAAACTTTAATGATTTCATATTGCTACAATCTGGAGAAAAGTATCCTGGTTAAAAAAAAGCATCCTGGTGAAAAATAACGTCCTGGTAATCTCCAGGTCTGGTGATTAGGTCTGTTGCCTACTAAGAACCGAGTGGGCCTCAGTGTCTGTCAGTCAGTCAGTCTGTCCATGTCTGTGTCTGTCTGTCTCTTTCTCTTTCTCTCTCTCTCTCTCTCTCCACACACACACACACACACACACACACACACACACACACACACACACACACACACAGCGGGCTGACCTAGAACTCACCGAGATCTGTCTGCTTCTGCCTACCACTGCCTCCCATTCAGTCAGTTTCTCCTTCTTTGGTAAAGATTTATTGTTGTCTCTGTGTTTGCATCCACTCCCAATTTGTAGGTGGAGCCTAATCCATGTGTGAGTTTTAGGAGGTGTTATTTTTGAGAGGTGATAGGGTCATGGGGGTGGAGATTCATGAATGGAAATAGGATTAGTGCTTTATGGAAGAGGCCCCAAATAATCCTTTACCCTTCTCATATGTGAGGATAAAAGGGAAATAACCTCAGTGAATCAGGAAACCCTCATCAGATACCGAATCTGCTTGTGCTTTGATCTTGGATATGTGACTCTCTCTTAAGTGCATGGGTTACTCTGGTTCAAGGCAATCACCAATGTAGTTCATGTTTATAATTCCTTAAGCACAGTTTTATTAATATTCATCTATTGTAACATGCCAATACCTTATTCCTTATTAGAGAATAAATCAGTTGTACAATAAACTATTTTTTTTATCCAATTCATCAGTTGATGGGCTTTTCCACTTTTTGGAAATTTTTGTCAATGGTGTCATTACAAATACTTGTGTACAAGTTTTTGTTTGAACACTGAGTTTGCAACTATTTTAAATACATGAACATTGTTTTTCAAATTTATTGAGCATATGCCTTATAATTTTATATTTTCTAACTTGAGGACCCACCAAACTGTTGGTCTCAGTATAGTACTAATTTACACTTTCCAGTAGGTCCCATTTACTCATATCCTGGCTGTTATTTTCTTTTGTGATTACTACTGTAGCTTTTCTAGTGAGTGTGAGGTATTTGATTGTGGTATGTTTGCGTTTCCAAATGGCTAATGATGTTGAGCGTTGCACTCACATTCTGGCTGTGTGTCTTTGGAGCAACTCACTGTCCATTGTTTCTTTGAGCTATCGACACTCATTTCTTTTCATTGCTGAGCTATAGAAACTGTGTCTGTATGGCATACCAGAGCATCATTAGATGTATAATTTCCATACACTTCCTTATATTCTTTGGATTCTTTTTTTTAGCCTCTTGTGGTAGCTACCTGTGGTGTACAAAAGTTTACAGTTGATGAAATCCAGTTTAGTTTTTCTTCATGGCATGTCTTTTGGTATCAGTATCTCAAACAACCATTGCTACATCAAAGTAGCAAAGAAATTACTCCTTTTTTACTTTAGAGATTTTTATTCTTTTAGCTCTCATATTTAGTCTTCAGTCTATTGTAAGTTAATTCTTATAAATGACAGAACTTAATTTTTATATGTTATACTTTATATTTTATATGTTTATATTTTATATGTTATGTTATACTCTGACTAAACATCGTTTTTGAAGAATCTGTAGGTGTTATCTTATTTCAACACTATTGAGTTTTTTTTTTAACGTTTATGGGTGTATGTCTACCATATGAGTGTGCCTGGTGCCCACGAAGGCCAAAGAGAGTGTCAGATTCCTGGAGATGAGTTACAGGCTCTTGTCAGCTGCCACCTAGGTGCTGTGAATTGAACTTTGGACCTCTGGAAGTGCAGTTGGTATTCTTAACCACAGAGCCATCTCTCGAATCATTAACAGCTCTTTTGCACTTACTCCCCCGCCCCACCTCTCTCTTGGTTTTTCAATATGGAGTTTCTCTTTGTAGCCCTGGCTGTCCTAGAACTCGCTGTATAGATCAGGCTGGTCTCAGACTCAGAGATCTGTCTGCCTCCCAAATGCTGGAAGTAGAGATATGTGCCATCATGCCTGTCATCAACAGCTTTCTAAGAGACTTTTTTATCCAGATGGTTGACTTGAGACTTTTGCCAGGCATCAGTTAACAGTACGAGCTCACTTTTGGACTGTTTTCCACTGGTCTGTATGGCCATTCTTATGCCCATACCATGCTTTTGACCATTGTAGCTTTTTGTATTATTTTCTGTTCATCTTTGTTACATATACAAGCAAACACTCAATCATTGGTATATGTTCTCAGCCAAATAAATTGTTTTCTTAATTTCCTACTTGGACTGCTCATTTTTCTTATTGTTGATACTGTAGATCTTACAGCTTTGATTAATTTGTTTATTTGCACAAAAATTTTTTTAAAAAATAGTGCCATGTATTAACAGAAATAGAGGTAGTTTTCCTTCTGAATGGGATGTGTGTCTGTGTGTGCACGTGCGCGCGTGCGCGCACGTGTGTGTGTGTGTGTGTGTGTGTGTGTGTGTGTGTGTGTGTGTGTATGCATGTCTACATGTTCGTGAGTGTAGAGGCTAGATGTTCACCATCATTCTTCACCTTATTTTTTGGGACAAGGTCTCTGTACTGGCTGGTTTTGTGTGTCAAGTTGACACAAGCTGGAGTTATCACAGAAAAAAGAGCTTCCCTTGAGGAAATGCCTCCATGAGATCCAGCTGTAAGGCATTTTCTCAATTAGTGGTCAAGGGTGGGAGAGCCCATTGTGAGTGGTGCCATCTCTGGGCTGGTAGTCCTGGGTTCTATAAGAAAGCAAGCTGAGCAACCCAGAGGAAGCAATCCAATAAGCACCACTCCTCCATGGCCTCTGCATCAGCTCCTGCCTTCAAGTTCTTGCCCTGTGTGAGTTCCTGTTCTGATTTCCTTTGGTGGTGAACAGCAATGTGGAAGTGTAAGCTGAATAAACCCTTTCCTCCTCAACTTGCTTCTTGGTCATGGCGTTTTGCGCCGGAATACAAACCCTGACTAGGACAGCCTCTTCCTAAACCAGGTAGATGTTCACTGACTGGGCAAGACTAGTTGGCTAATGCTCTTTCTGGCTAATCCCCCAAGGCTAAGATTATAGATAGATAGCACCATGCGCTGCTTTTTATGTGGGTAGTAGAGATACAGTTTCTCATGGTTGTATGGAAGCAGTTTGCTAACTGAGCTATTTCCCCATCTCTTTTTAAAGATTTTTCTTTTAGACAAGTTTTCACTGTGCAAATCAGGCTAGCTTAGAACTTTTGTTTGTTTGTTTGTTTTGTTTTTTTTTTTCAAGACAGGATTTCTCTGTATAGCCCTGGCTGTCCTGGAACTCACTCTGTAGACCAGACTGGCTTCGAACTCAGAAATCCGCCTGCCTCTGCCTCCCAATCCTCTGCTGGGATTAAAGGTGTGAGCCGCTGCACCTGGCTTTAATTAAGGATTTTTGTATGTGTGTTCATAAGGGATGTTGTTTTTGGTCTCCAGTTCTTACACTATTTTTTGGTGGCTTTGATGTCAGGAATTCTGGCCTCTAGAACAGCTTAGGGAGGGGGTATGTATCCTAATTTTTGGAAACATTTAAGAAGGACTAGTGTTAATTCTCTTGTTTGGTAGAATTCATTGGTGAAACCATTGGATCCTGGGCTTATTTCTCTGCTTTGTTCCTGAGTCCTCACTTTTCAGTCTGTATGTGAGGAGTTTCCCTTCTTCTCTCAGGTTCCTGACACTGTCCAGAGTTTCCACCCCTAACCCTTCTAGCACTTGGCAGGGCTGGTAGTGTGATGTATTTCAGTGGTTTGGGTCTTCCCTTTTTTTGCCCATCTAGCTATATTGGTTTACTCCAAGGCTCTCTGGTCATAATTTTTGTCTTTTTGATTGCTGCATCTATTTATCAGTATAATGAATGATGTTGGGTTTTGTTTGTTTACTTGTTTCTTAAAATAATTTAGGAATAAAATTGGTTTTGTCTTGTATTTGCACAGCCACCCAGCTTTTTTTGTGATTAGTGTGCATGGGATGTTTTTTTACGTGCTGTCTTTCAGCTCATTGTGTGCCTTTGGATCTCTTACAACATTTAGTGGAGTCATTTTTAAATTTGTTATTGTTTTGAGACAGTCTCTAACTGTGTAACTCAGGCTGGCCTTGACCTTGGGATTCTCTCACCTCAGTTTCTCCAAATTCTGAGATGTAATTCTGTAGATGTAAGCTGTCTAGATGAGTACTTTTTTAAATTACTCATTAGCCAGGCAGTGGTAGTACATTCCTTTAATCCCAGAACTTGGGAGACAGAGGCAGTTTAATCTCTGTGAGTTCGAGGCCAGCATGGTAACAGAGCAAGTTCCAGGACAGCCAGGGCTACACAGAGAAACTCTGTCTGAAAAAACCTAAATAAATAAGTAAATAAATAAATTGTTCTGCCTCTATTTACTTTTTAATTAGAGAATTTAATCCATTTAAATATAACTGTACTTCGCCTATAAGGAGGACACTTGCTGTTAACTGTTCTGATTTCTCAATGTCTTCTCTTGTGTTTACTTGTTCCTTGGTATTCTGTTTGATTCCCTTATTTCCTTTTATGTGTTTGTAATTAGTTAATATAGGGATTATAAAGTCATCTCATCATTTTAGCTTCAGTTCCTCACACCTCTCAATTCCTTACTTGATGTTACAAAAATGACATCTTTGTTGTATGTCTGTAGGTACATTTATAAATTGTATAAATGTACCACAGAGGTACATTTATAAATTGTGCCTATTGACATAGATTATGTTGTCCTGTGTATCATCTTATAAGTCATATTGCAAATATATACAGATCAAAATAAGACATGCTGACTTTTTTATACTTGCCTATGCTACAGCTTATGGGTACTAGTCACATTCTTTATTAATTTCATTTTATTTATGTATATGGGCATTGAGCATGTGTGTGTGTTTGGGCATCTTGTGCATGCCTAGTACCATCAAAGGCCACAAGAGGGCATCAGAGTCCTCGGACTTGGAGTTACTAACAGTTGTCAGCCACTTTATGGGTGCTGGGAATTGAACCCAGTACCTTTGGAAGAATAGCCAGTGCTCTTAATGGCTGAGCCATCTATCTCTCAAGCCCCAACAGATACAGTTTCTATAGGTTATAATATTAATAATATATTGCTTACATATACTAACATAATATTAATAATATATTGCTTACATTGTCTTATACTATTGCCAGTGTTTGAGTGAGGTGGGGGGAAGAGTTTTGAGAGCCAGTGTGCATGCCATGGCAATGGTGTGAAGATCAGAGGACAACTTTTAGACGTTGATTCTCACCTTGTACTCCAACGTAGCTGGCTCACAAGCTTCTGGGTGATTCTCCTTTCTCTGCCTCCCATTTGGCCATAGGAGTGCTGGGATTATACATACACACCATTGTATCTAGCTTCATTTATTTCTCTTTTTATTTTTAAGAGGAGTAAACTTTTTTCCAAAAGCTCTCTGAGTTGGTTGCCTTAGGGTTATTGTTCAGAGACCACATCCTTCATCTTCATTGGACTCCTCCATCTCTTCCTTGTCAGTAGGCTTGGCTAGGGCTCCAGTAACAGCAATGATGGCAGCAGCCACAGGGATAACAGCCACAAATGCAGTTGGGTCAGTCAAGAATTGACCCTTTTCAGAAAGTGGGAGGTCTACTCAGTCTCCAAAGACAAAGCCAGGACCTGCTGGTACTCATTGCATAGCACTGAGGCAAACGCCACATAAATACCTTCCCAAAGAAGGAGCAATATGGTTTCTAATGTGATATCAACCACTCTGGGGTTGTACACGCTGCCACTGTTAAACACCTGCTGTTTGATCAACCCAACTATGTATCACCTAAAGTTTCAGCAGTGTCCCCCAGAGATTCTAGTGTTAATGCCTAAAGCCTGGAGGAAGGAGGTTTTCTTGCGCCCAGGACCAGTGTTCTGGGACCACAATAACTTTACAGGGGTAGTGGTCCTGTGCAGGTGACAGCTTGAATCTTATTGGCCAACAGCTTGTCCTCCATCTCATTGAGGTCTTTTTTCTTGTTTAACACAAAGCCCAAATTTCAACAATGAAGCAACTGTTTCTCAAGAGCTGAATTGTTTTCCAGATGCCCTTGGGATGGCTTTGGGCATCATACTGTTCTTGACCGTTAGCACCACAGCCTTCCCTGAGAGCAAGATCTGCTGGAGCCTGCATTTTCTACCCCACAATGAAGCATTTTGGATGATTACCTAAATGTTAGGTCATCTTAAGGAAGTAGTTGGATTTCCATGTTGCCCAGCCCTTCCTGGGTATTATGGCAGTATATCAGAGGTTGCCATGAAAGGTTAAAAGATTATGTCACTCTAATGAGTATACCTAGCCAGGTAACTGCATTTGGCTTCTTGCATGGGTTCTGGGGAGCACAAACCTACCTGTGAGTCACCTCCCTCCCCACTTGGCACCGTACACAATTGCTAAGTCTGTTAGTAGAAGAAAAGAGAAAAGCTATGTATTCACATTATCTTTTATAATTATGTATTTAGCACTTACTGGTGCTGTGGTTTTGAATGAATTGAGAATTTGCCAATTTTTTCAGCCTTAAGAGCTTTAGGATTTCTCTAAGGCTGATTTGCTATCAACAGATTCTCTCAACTTTAGTTTATCTGGGAATGTCTTCATTTCTTTCACTTTTTAGAATGAGAATCTTGGGTGCCAGTCTTCTTCCTTCTTCCTGTGATGCATGCTTCTGGCCTTCTCATGTCTGACAGTAAACCAGCTGTTAGCTACATTGAGGTTTCCTTCTGTCTTAGTTAGCTTCCACTGTCAACTTGACAGTGCCTAGAATCACCTCAGAAGGGATTCTCTACTGAAGAATTGCCCAGATTAGTTTGATCTAAAGGATTTGTCTGTGAGGGATCTCCTTAGGTGTTAATTGCTGGAGGAGGGCTCGGCTCACTGTGAATGACCCTGTTCCCTGGGCTGTAGAAGGAAACTAGCTGAACAGAAGCCAGGGAATGCCAGCAGGCAGTGCCCCTCTAAGGCATAAGCTTTGAGCTCCTGCTTGATTTCTGCACTGACTTCCCATAGTGAGGGACTGTGACCTGGAAGTATAAATCAAATAAAGCCTTTTATCTTCTAATTGTTTTTGGTCAGAGTGTTTTTTATCTCAGGAACAGAAAAGCAGAACAGTCCTGGGAGGGATTTTCTTAGATATTTTCTTTATTTACATGTAAATTTCTCCATTCCCAGTTTCCCCTCCAGAAAACAAAGAAAC
>NW_022196911.1:118227334-118239814 GCF_008632895.1 Mastomys coucha | reverse complement strand
TACTGGGAGCGCTCCCTGCGCAGGGTACTGGGAGCGCTCCCTGCGCAGGGTACTGGGAGCGCAGCAGCAGCAGCAGCGGCAGCCGCTGTGGTGGTACTGGGAGCGCTCCCTGTGCGGTGGCAGCAGCGGCGGGAGCTGCTCTACCTGGCAGCCGGGGTCCCAGCGGCCGCTCCACGTGGCCGTGTACCCTGTCTTCCCTGGCGGTGAGGAGCCAGTCGGTAGACGCAAACTGCCTTGTTCCCGGGTTTCGGCACCAAAATGATGGGTTTGGCTCGCAGCGGCGCGTCCACAGACACCAGATACAAGCAGCTCTGTGTTTTTGGAAGTTTAATTAGGGGGGGGGGGAGTGAGGACCGCGGCGCGTGAAGGGAGAGAGAGGGGAGAGAGAGCGAGAGATGGAGGAAAGTACCCATATATTTATATGTGTGGTGACGTAGTAATCCAGGTAAAGGTGGGAGCTGAACCCAATGGATTCTGGGAATATGGTCGCCGTTGCCCTGGCGACAGGTCTGTGGACCCACCCACATATCTGCCGCAGGCAGGTTCTGGATGCTAACACCGTGGGTATTTGGTTCGCCCTTTTAAGAAGGAATGCAATGTCCACCTTTTGGTCTTCCTTCTTCTTGAGTTCCTTGTGGTTTGTGGGTTGTTCTTCCCGTATTCCAACTTCTGGGCTAATATCCACTTACCAGAGAGTGCATACCGTGTTTGTTCTTTTGTGATTGGGTTACCTCACTCAGGATGGATGGATTCTCCAGATCCATCCATTTCCCTAAGAATTTCATAAATTTAATTGTTTTTAATAGCTGAGTAGTACTCCATTGTGTAGATGTACCACAGTTTCTGTATCCACTCCTCTGTTGAGGGACATCTGGGATTTTCTTAATCAGGTTATTTGAAGTGCTACCCTACATGTGGGTAGAACCTTCAGGTGCCTGTGTCCTTAATGCTCCCTGGCAGGTTCACCTACCTGTTGCTATTGAAGATGGACTACTGTGCTTGTCTGATATCAAAACCCAGCTTCTCCTCTAGGCCTTTGAGCATCAGATTGTACTACTGAGGTACGCAGCTTTATGGACTGCAGGGTTCTCAGCCCTCCAGTGTGAGCCAGTGTTGAAGTACTGACTGAACCAAACTATTGTCATTGTCAAAAGAGATCATCACAGCTGAGCCTGTTGACTCTCTACCTCCCTCCTAGGAGGAGAAGTTGGGAGGGGTCATGGAACCCTCATCTGAGTATCTATCACAGCTGAGCCTGTTGACTTTCTACCTCCCTCCTAGGAGGAGAGGTTGGGAGGGGTCATGGAACCCTCATCTGAGTATCCAGCTACCCTTCCCAGCAACTTGTATGCAATTTTGTCCTAATTACGTAGTATCTTGGGAGAAGGTTAGAGGATATAGATAGTGTGGAATGACCAGGTGAAGGGCATCCATCTATGCAGCTCCAGGGAAGCTGTCATCCCTGCAGACCGTCTAACATGGCCAAATCCTGCCCATAACCCCTCACCCATTTCTCTGTAAGTAAGTTTAATAAACTCATCAGTTCCCCAGGTTTGTTGTTGAGACCTTAGGAGGAGTGGGAGATGTTGTTTATGTCTTCCTCCAGGAAGGAATGTTAGCAACGGTTAGTCATTGATTGATAGACTGCCCAGACGTATTGTTTAAGTCAGCCCTATAAGTGCTCTCTTGATATGTATTTCCTCTATCTGTTCTGGTTTTCCCTGGAACCCTGATTAATAAGCCCTATAGGTGTTCAGTTATTTCCTTCTTGTAAGTATGGAGAGTTATATCCTTTTTTTTTTTTAAAGATTTATTTATTATATGTAAGTACACTGTAGCTGTCTAAACACACCGGAAGAGGGCATCAGATCTCATTACAGATGGTTGTGAGCCACCATGTGGTTTCTGGGATTTGAACTCAGGACCTTTGGAAGAGCAATCAGTGCTCTTAACCCCTGAGCCATCTCTCCAGCCCCGAGAGTTCTATCTTTTAACATATTCATATCTTTTGGCATTTTTTTAAATGTTGTGATTCATTTGTTTTCCGAGTTGGAGTTTGTTTGGCTTTCTAAATGTCAATTTTTGTTGGTTTGAATGTATCTGGGGAGTTTTCAGCTGTTATGTCTTCTGTTAATTTTTCTCCTTATTTCTTTCCACCACTTGCAGCTTACACCATGTGCACATAGTGTGCTCAGTGGTGGTCCATATTCTCTGGGTTTTTCCTTCTTTTTCTCTGTTTGTCAAGTAGCAAAACCTTAATGCATCTATTTTCAAGTTTCCAAATTTTTCCAGTGTCAATGTAGTCTTGAGTCTACTACTAAAAATCAATTTCTGTTGTTATACTTGGCAGCTTTAGAAATTTTATTTGGTTCTTTATTCTTACGTCTGTATTTGTGAATGCTGTGTTGAAAAAATATGACATTGTTGCAGCTTTATCTGTAATCACGACTCTCCTTGCATTTAATGTATTTGTAATGATTGCTCTGACTCTCAGCTTTAAACCTGATGTCTGGCTGTCCTTACCGGAAGTTCCTGCTATCTGCCCTTTGCCCTGAGTGTAGGGCATGCTTTCCTGTTTCTTTTCATATCTTCTGTTTTTTGCTGGAAAATGACAATATAAATAGCTGCTGTCTGGTTGCTACTGAGATGCTTAGTGATGCCTCAGAGGCAAGTTACCTGCAACAGTCTTGGCTGGACTGTGGATGTCTTTCTCTTTCCACACCTTCAGCTCAATAACTGCTGATTGCTCAGGTTTTGTGTGTGTGTGTGTGTGTGTGTGTGTGTGTGTGTGTGTGTGTCTGTGTCTGTGTGTCTGTGTTGCTTTGTTTTGTTTTCAGTGACACTGTGGGGCACAAATTGCTACAGAGACTAATCCAGAAAACTTTCGCCCCCTTTGAAGAGACAGTACCTGAGGTCAGTGTTTTCAGTGGTAAATCTGTCCGGCCCCTGTCCCCATCACTTCTGTAGGTTTGTTGTTGTTGTTGTTGTTGTTGATGATGTTTTTAGGATATCTAGGCCTGGGTGTCACTACATTGTTATATGTGAGGCCTGTACCTTTGGGGACTGTGCTCTGCTAGTTCTAAATTTCTATGGCCACTGTGGTGGTTTGATTCGGAATGGTCCCCAAAGGCTTATATATTGGAATCTTGGTCATTAGGGAGTGGCACTCCTTGAGAGGGATCAGGAGGTGTGGCCTTGTTGGAGGAAGTGTGTCACTAGGGGTGGGCTCAAAAGCTCAAGCCAGGCCCAGTGCCCCTCTATCCTGTAGCTGTGTTTCTCGCAATGCTGATAATGGATTAAACCTCTGGAACTGTAAGCAAGCCCCAGTTAAGTGCTTCCTTTTATAAGAGTTGCCGTAGTCATGGTGTCTCTTCACGCAATAAAACATTGATGAAGATAGGTGGTATACTCCAGTCTGCTCCAATTGTTAAAGAAGCCGAGGGCTTGTGACTGGCTGGACAGTAATCCTGATGTCAACTCAGCTTGTCTCTCCCCATGGGATGCCTGCCCTATGAGCTAAGATGAGGACATGAGTTTAGTTTGGCTTTCATTAGATTTTGACTGTGCTCAGGTTTTTCCCTCTTGAAGTAAGGGACTGAGTTTTAAAAGAGACTGGGTGTTTTAAAGACTGGGATTTAAAAAATTTGGAATGTTTATATTGTAATGCTGCTATTAATATGTGATCTTGGGGAAGAGCAAGAAAGAAAGGATTATGGCTTAACAGTGATGCGTTGGCATGTCAAGGGGTCAGATCCTTCTGTATCTGGGAAGGAGAAACAACTTCATATCACTGTTGCCTATGGCTTCTGCTTTGTAGAGCTGGGAGGGAAGGAGGGGGAGCCAAGTCTGGTCTACACTGCAGACATGCACTGTACTCACCGAGTTTGGGGAGATTTTCTTGGATAATTGTATCTTCATTTGCTGTATACTTGGGACTAGTCATTTCTAGAGACCATAAATGGTGTTTTATAAGTACTTCTCAGCAGCTTTTCTGAGGAGCAGAACACTTCATGCTGCCATGCCGAAACACAGCTTTAGGTCTTAGAGTGCCCTTTTTCTCCTTGGTGACTCTTAACTCCTTGCTCTGCTGATTTAGTGGTCAGCCTAGGACTTAGAGTGTGTGCCTTTAACTTATTGGCCACTGCCCTTTGAGGGCATACACCAGAGTCAGGACCTGTAGAGAGTGCACTTGCTTACACATTACCATTTGGCCTCTGCTGCTACTGCTACCCAACACTTTCACACTTTACCTTACGTGGTTATGAATCCTCAGTATGTTATCTAATTTAGTTTATAGATTTGTGAAAGGGATATCAACAAAGAGAAGACATTTCTCTTATCTCCTCATGCCTCTTTTTCCAGGGTCACTCTTTGCTTTCTGTAGATAGAGATTCCCATGTTACTATTGTCCTTCTGCCTTGAAGGACTTCTACAGACATTTTTTGTAGTGATAGTCTTCTGGCCATGTCTTTTTCTGATGGTGTGAATGTTGGCAGGCAGTTCTGTGATTTCCCTTCTACCTCTTTGTTGACCCCAGTTTTCCCCCTGAGGGTGGTGTCCACCCATTCATCTTGAAGCGCTTTCCTCTCCACCCTCCTCTCCCTTCCTTCTCATCTCTCTCTTTCTTGCCCTCATTTCCTTCTTTTCTTTTCCTTCCATGCAGTTCATTTCCCTTTTTCAGACATTTATGGAAAAGAAGAGTGGTTCCTCCTGTTTTACATAGGTGGGAAGTGAGTTCCCTCTAAGTGTTATCAGGTTCCTGACTGTACTGCCGTCTAATTACCCAGTTTACACAGTTCAGGATCCTGGGGTAGGATTAATCAACTTTATTGTTTATTTCCTCCTCTACCTGTAGTTATATTTTCAAACATTATTTTGGACTTTCTATGTAGATGGTTTAATCCTGATTAGATATATATTTTTCTATTTTTTACTTCTGTATTTTTGCTTGGCATGAGGTAAGAAGCATATCTTTTATATGTTGTGTGGAAGCATCACCTATCAATAAAAAAGCCAATGGCCAATGAGCTGAGGCAGGTTTAGAAGGTGGGACATCTGGCAGGGGGAGAGAGGGGAGTTCTGGGAAAGAGTCAGGCAGGGGATGTGCCTTAAACTCTGGAGGAGACAGTCACATTAACCTGAGTAGAGGTGACCAACCATGTGTGTCACTTAGAATAGAAAGAATGGTTATTGAGATATGAGGTAGTCGGGGAACAGAAGCAAGCCTATTGGTCTAAGCATTTACTAATAAATATTAGTAATTACTAATACTTACTAGTAATTAGTAATTACTAATAAATATTAAATCATCATTTCTGGGAACAAAGAGGACAGGTAGAAAAAGCATGCAGTTACAGTGATAGGAAGTGACATTCATGATGTCCTCAATGCCCCTGACTTGGTAGAAGGAAGTAAGTGACCACTTGGTAGCCAGGTAGAGGCTGGGATGTGAGAGAGCCTTGCTACACCTTCACGTGGCCCACCATACTGCTGCTCCTCCCAGTGATGAAGGCCTACCAAACCCAAAACAAACAAAACCAAAAACCCCCAAACTAAAAACAAACAAACAAACAAACAAACAAACCACTTTTTTTTTTTTACAAATAAATGTTTGCTTTGATTAGTGAAAACCTGTTCTTCCTTCTGGAGTTTTTGTTATTATAATGTAGTTTGAGGGTCTGTTCTCCTAGGAGTTCTTTTGCTATTTGCTTTGCCAGTAAGTGGATTCCAGCAGGTAGACCATAGAAGTGATGTAAGCATGAGACCCAAAGCATAGTGTATTTGGTGCTAATGCAGGGAGCAGCAGTATCCTGGGGCTGGATTTCCTGAGTGTTACAACCTTATAGATTCTCGAACCATCTCGTCTCCATGGTAACACTCTGGTTTCTACTCACATCTTCTTTTCTCTTTATTTCCCATTGAAAATGTCTTCTTACTTTATCTCTTCAGTTTTCTGAAGCTACTACTTAAAATGATCTTTGTGCCTGGGATATAGATGGTAAAGTATTTAAGATTCCTACTTGTCTTCAATGCCTTTAAAAGTCCTAGTTTGTCTGGGTAAAGAATTCTACAGGCAAAATAGTTTGTCTCAGAATTGTAAAGGATCACCTCATTACCTTCTAGTGTATTTTATGATCCTTGTTATTTTAATGGTATCTTCTTTGAAATATACCTTAAAAGATAGTTAATACTTCAGTATTAACCCCCATTGGGGTCCCTGTGTTCAGTCCGATGGTTGGCTGTTGGTTTGCTTTCTTATATACCCCACTACCAACTTTCTTACACCCCACTACCACATGACCAGGGTTGGTGTCACTTACAGTGGGCTGGGCTACATCAGTCATCAGCCAAGAGCATGCGTTGTGATAGCCTGGATGTGTAGAGCCTGCTGCTGCTGGTAAGTCCCCAAGCCTGGGCTCTATAAACAGCTTCCTTTGAGATCTTGGAGTAGAGTTGTGTGGGTGGAAGGGGGAGATAGCAGGAGGTGTGAGTGTGCTTGGCATAATATGATGGCTCTCAGGAAGAGTTATAAGAAGAGACAAGCTGTGGTGGCTACACAGCTACTCTCCCTTTGCTGCTCATGTTGCATCTGGATGGCTGTTTTAAGGAGCATGGGATAGTAGAGGACTTGTGGTCCTCAGGTCACTTAGTGATCCTGCTCCAACCCCTTTCTCGATACCTAGTGATTCATCTATCCCCCCTTAGCCCCCTACTCTCTTGTTGCTTAGTGATCCTTCCTTCTTGCCTGCCTGCCTGCCTGCCTACCTGTCTACCTGCCCACCTGTTTGCCCGCCTGCCTGCCTGCTCGCCTGCCCACCTGCCCATGTGCCTACCCGCCCGCCTGCCTGCCTGCCCGCCTGCTTGCTTGCTTGCCTATCTGTCCGCCCGCCTGCCCATCCTCCCTCCCTCCTTCCTTCTATCTTTCCCTCCTTCCTTTATCACCATCTCATTGTATAGCCCAGGCTGGCATCAGCCTTAAGTAATCCTCCTGCCTCAGCTTCCTGTTATTATGTGCTACCATGTTTGCTTTACTTGATGTTTGTTAGGAGAGTGAGCTCACCCAGTTCTCGTTTCAGTCTTTGGCCTATCATCGTCCCCCAATAGCCAGACACCAATCTAGGGAGCATGGAATACAGGGTCGCAGTGTTTTCAGGACCTTGGACATAGTTTGTCTGCTTTCTCAAAGTAGCTTATACTTCACCCACTCCTAATCTGGAAGCCTGCTGTGCTGATGTTACACAGCCCTCTGTGGTCTCCTGCTAGTGTTTAGTGTATTTTGTGTGTGTTGTCCTGGGTGAAGTACAGGGTAGATATTGGAAGCTGAAGTCAGCACTATTGGGCTGCTAAGGCCTGTCAAGATGAAACGTCGCCTTGGGAGTGCTGCTTGAGGAAACAGTGGCATGAACAGTGTTTAAGGCAAAATTCAAATAAAACTGCTTTCTAGGTCTAAAGAGATGGCTCTGTCAGTAAAGCATTTGCCTTACAAGCATGAAGACCCAAGTTTAATTCCTAGAATGTGTGTTAAAAAAGGTGGGTGTGGTAACATATTTGGAGAAAGGCCAAGCCCTGGACAGCCAGCCAGGCCTGCTTAGTGAGATCCAGGCTCATGAGAGACCTGTCTCAGAAAAGAAAATGGACAGAGTCTGAAGAATGAGACCCAGGCAACATTCTCCTGACTTATCTCATGTTGTACATCTGGAAAATGTTAATATTTTCCAGAAATTATTTCCTAGTTTTATTGTCTTTACATTGAAATAGAAAGCTACGTGGGTTCCTACACAATGTATGTTTCAATCTCTGAAGCATGAATTTGAAACTAAATGTACTTTGATAGTCTTTAATTAAGAGGGATTTTGCAGCTTCTGTCATTGAATAGACAGAGCATTCATTTTGATAGCCAATGTTTCTTGTCTCCACTTTAAAGACAGATTTCGTCTTTCATAAAACCTGAATTGCTTGTCACTGAGTTATATCATGACCGAATGCATTCTGTCTATGACAAGGACCACAGGTGGAGTGCTGGGAGGTGACATCACCTCACTGTCTGTGGGAAGTGAATGAGAATTCATGGCAATCCTGTATGGCACAGTGGAGTTTAACTGGTTCTTTGGAAAGATATGTTTTCCTGTAATATATTAAGTAGGACATATTACCACCTTAGTCATAAATTGAAACATTTTGTTTTTAGGAATGCTGGGTAATTTGGAGTGGGTTAAGACTCACTTTTTTTTTCTAAGACTCACTTTTTAAAAATAACATAATCATATAACAGCAGAAATACGTTTTGTCATGTGGCTTTTTGCAAAGGCAGAGTGAACCACAGCCTACTGCTCCTCTCTAGGAGTTAGGAATGTCAATATCTCCATGGAGCTAGGTTTGTCCTGTTGGAACCATAGCAACCAACTACCCTCACAAAGGGGCTGGCCTCCCCAGACATGGAGCCCCCCACACAAACATTGACTTTCTTCAAGGCAGTAATATTAGAGCAAATTCCTTGTCTTTGCCAAACACAAGATTCATTGTGAGAAACTTCCAACATCCTCAGTGGGTTAGGACCCCCTTAATTACAGATTCAAGGATTCAGTCTCTCTTAAAATCTGAATTTCCATAAGCAACTTTTGTGACAGAATTCTCTTAACTTTAGCGTGCCTGTGAAGAAGGATTTCTTGTTTTTGTTGTTGAGGTTCTGAGGAGGTGTTTATTCTACATGCTTGCTTTGCTCTGCAAGGGATGGCCCTGGGGTTTCCTGGTAGTTGAAGATCTGTCTCATGGCAGGCTTTCTTGGTCATCTCCTCCTTTGACTTTGTTTATGCTTATGTTTTTTCAAAATCTGGGCCATTGTTAACTGGTTTGGACTGGCCAAGTTCTAGAGATTAGTGCTGGAAATTAAACTTCATATGAACCCCGCAGAAGGACACAGGTTTCTGTTCTGGTTGGATCTTAGGGGCATGAGCAAATAGGGCAGCTTGTGTTGTGTCTTGCTTTTCCATTTTCATTCATAGCATTGCTCCTCCTGTCCCCTGGCGTCTCTGTCTCTCTGTCTCTTTTTCCCCCCACCCTTGTGTGTGTGTGTGTGTGTATGTGTGTGTGTGTGTGTATGTATGTACATTTGGCTGGTGTTCTCTCAGGACTGACAACTTTTTAAAGCTTGTCTTAACTTCAAATACCAAAGAGATTTATTGTTTTAACTCTGTACACATCTATTTTGCTTTGTGTAATTTTCTCAGTGGCATCAAGACTGTAACCATCTGGTTGATGTGACTCAGGTGTTGGTTGTCTCTTTTCCGGGAAGAGTTCACCCTCCTTAAAGCCGCATTAGCACCCTCTTCTGGTCTGAATACCTTTGGCACCCCAGCTGAGCTTGGGTTACTTTTTGTACGGTGCCCCAAATTTCCAAACCTCTGTAACTCTCTGTCCATAGGGTGAACCTGAGCCCTCTTAGCCCAACAGTCAGCTCCTGCAGAAGTGGTTTCTTCTTCATTCTAAACTTGTGTGTGCCCAGGGTTCTGCATGCACTGTAGCTTTTCTGTTTGTGTTGATCAAAGCACAGTTCTCTCTGTGATTCTCCTTGTGGTGATTTTTGTCATTTAAGTTCTTGTGTTTTCTTAGCACCATTCAATGAGTTGCTGCTATGAGGTGTTTGTTTTGCTTTTTTTTTTTTTCCACAACTCACTTGTAATATCTTTGAAGGAAATGATTTTGTAAAATACTTTAATATGTATCCCCTGGGGATAAGGCATCCCAGTCCTTGAACCTGAGGCCAGGCTGGGTGCTCCATCCAGGACAACCACTTTCCCAGCTCTCTAGCCCAGAAGGTCCTCTTTGCTTGAGTTCTGTGTCCCCGTGTAGTCTGCTTCTTTGTGTTTGACCCCTGTGCTCCATCCTACAGTAAGGGTCACCTTCATTGCTGTGTGAATCCTTGGGCTGGTTCGCTGTCAAGTAAGTTGTTTTGTTTGTTTTTGTTTTGTTTTTCCTTCAATTTAGGCTGCCCCAGCTCTGGACTTTTAGGATGACTAATCATGACTAAAAGTTCTCTTGAGTCTGTGCTGAGCAATGAATGTTTGATCTAGGCTGAGTGTGTACACGCCCAGATGTGGCAGACTTTGTCGGTCAATTTACATTGGCCAGCTAGCCTTCCATGAAGTATTCAAACTGAAGCATTTACCAATCAGTCACACATAAATATGCTTTGTGCTGCTTTCATGTAAGCAGACTTTTGTACTCTCCTCAAGGATCTCTTATTTTTACTTTAATATAGTTCCAGATGCCTTATCCTTGGCATTCTCTAATATCGTCACTGTATATGGGTATTGCTTTCTATATACCTTCATTTTATTCCTTCAGAATTGTACCTGAAGTTTGGGTGGTCATGTGAAATGACCTTGGCTTTCTTGGGGTGTAAAGTACATTGAACTTGATGCTGCTGAAAACTGAATTCTAAAAGAACTGTTTTCTCTTTTTCTAACAGTTGGATACTCTAAAAACCAAGCAATCGCACAGAGCTCAGGGTCTTACCTTTGCTTTTTGGATTCAGTAAGTAGCTCTCTGTTTTGTTTATAGTGTCTTTGTATATATTGACCAAATAATGATTGAGAATTTTAGTAGGGTTCTTAAAAATAAGTTTCTAGACATATTAGGGTGAATCTCTAAAGTCAAATTTAATAGGTTGTTGTTACATGCTGCCATAGCCTCTAGTTAGCAATAAATAACACCATATAAAAGGACCACAGGGAATATAAAAATAAGCAAAGTGCTAGCAAATATGATACTTAAGGGATTAAGAAATGGAAATGGAACAGTTCATGACAGCTAGAGCTGTCATATGAAGCAGATCCATTTGTAAAGGTAAGGAGAGGACGGGTCAGATAGACTTATACAGAAATTCAGACCAACCAAAGTTACATTAAAATTTAAACTTGAGCTGGCTGGTGGTGGCACACGCCATTAAATCTCAGCACTTGGGAGGCAGAGGCAGGCAGATTTCTGAGTTTGAGGCCAGCCTGGTCTACAGAATGAGTTCCAGGACAGCCAGGGCTACACAGAGAAACCCTGTCTCGGAAAAAAAAAAATTAAATTTGTGACCAAACAAATTAAATTAGCAAAATACTTCCACAAAGCAAGTTAAGTATTTTCTTTTCTTTTCTTTCTTTCTTTTTTCTTTTTTTTTTTTTTTTTTTTTTTTTGAGACAGGGCTCTCTGTGTATCTCTGGTTGTTCTGATACTCATTTTGTAGACCAGGTTGGCTTCAAACTCAAAAGAGATCCACCTGCTCCTGCTCCCTGAGTGCTGGGATTAAAGGTGCATACCACCACACCCGGCCTCAACTAAGTGTTTTCAAAATGTAGATAGTATTTCAGACAGGGTGAGTCAGCACCACATAGACAGCATGAATGTGCATTTTGTGGCCATGACTCCTAGTTTTCACCTCTTGGTCTCTCAGGGAAAAATTTGTATGCAAATCTTGTTTATTCTGACAGAAATGAGAAACTGGTTGCTGTGTGCTGGCTGAGGAACACTGACAGACCGTCAGAAAACGGTCACGTTTATGTTGATGCTCAGGAGTGGACACTTGGTTGTAATGGATGAACAGAAACTCTGTACAAACTGTGCTGTCCTTAAAAGTTCTCATAGAATAAAGCAAAGCAAACAGAGTCTGTCTTAAAAAAATATAACTTTTATGAACTTAAATTACTTCATAGGTTAGGCTCCTGGCTTCTTAGAAATGTGCGCACCAGGGCTCATGGAAATGTTAGCCATTGGCTTATGCAGCTGTTATAAGTTTTGTCTGTTTTCAGCTGATGATTCCAGGTACACAGAGGTGAGAAAATGCATAGACTAGAAAATGAAGCCTCCCTCCCATGCTAAGGACAAGAGGAGACCTGATCCACAGGGTTGCCTTGGGAGGTCTGACATTTTGAAGTCAGAGTTCTGCATAATGTTGTATTTACTGTATTTAGATAGCACATTTGTCAGTAACTTACTGAAGACAGATGTTGCCAGCTGGATGAGGAAGTGTGGCTGTCACATACTGTGTGTGATTTTTGTATTTGACCTATCCGTTTTAGTGTGAGGTTATTTATCAAACAGCTTTGGTATTAGCTGTGTAGAACACACTTCAGCTTTAGGAAGCAGCTGAGGAATGTCAGTTTTTGGCCCAGAGTAGGCCTTGTGTGGGCTGCTGCCGTGCTGTGCTGGGCTGTGCCGTGCTGTGCCGTGCTGTGCTGTGCTGCTGTGCTGTACTGTGCTGTGCTGTGCTGTGCTGTGCCGTGCTGCTGTGCTGCTGTGCCGTGCTGTGCTGTGCTGCCATGCTGTGCCGTGCTGTGCCGTGCTGCTGTGCTGTGCTGCTGTGCTGCTGTGCCGTGCCTTGCTGTGCTGCTGTGCTGTACTGTGCTGTACTGTGCTGTGCTGTGCCGTGCTGTGCCGTGCTGCTGTGCTGCTGTGCTGTGCTGTGCCGTGCTGTGCCGTGCTGCTGTGCTGCTG
>NW_022196911.1:118219980-118226380 GCF_008632895.1 Mastomys coucha | reverse complement strand
GCTGTGCTGTGCTGCTGTGCTGTGCTGTGCTGCTGTGCTGTGCTGTGCTGTGCTGTGCTGTGCTGTGCCGTGCTGTGCTTTACCCTGGAGTTCTGGCTCCACCTTCAGGTGCTAGTTGTTCCCTAAGCTGAGAACAGAGAACAAGCTGTTCATGCTGAGCTTGTGGATAGCTGGCTCTGGAAGTTTATGAGAGACGTGGGAGTGGAAGGCAGAACTTGGACCTGAGGCTTGTATCTCATTTCTGTCTCTTTAGTTAGTTTTCTCTCTTATAGCTAGCTCTCAGGAGGGAACTACAAAATTTCTTGTGAATCTGACTATAATTTAGCTGGGCTTACCTTGTTTTAAAAGAGAAGTTATAAAAGTCATATTGTGGACTTAAAGTGGATCACAGGAAGCAAACCTCCCTCCATTAAGGCAAGGTCCCATCATTTCAAGCTTCCACTGCTTCCTTGCAATACTAAACTGGGAACCTTTGACACAAGGCATTAGGGAGATACGTCAGTTTTAAGATAGAGCGCCCAGAAAATGTCAGCAGTGATTTGATGGGCTTCTGCTAAGGATGAGGCTGATCACCAAAAACCAGACCTAGAGTACAAGTGTAGCTTTCAGCTCCAGCTGCCAGGGCTGGAGATTGGACCCATAAGTCACACCTGCCTGGTGAAGCCTCTGTAAATCCCTATAAACAGAGGAGCTCAGGAAGTTTCTGGTGTAGACATGTGAAAGTTCCAGAGTGTAGTAAACCTCAGTTGCATGGGAATAGAAAGCCCTATACTTGAGCCCCTTGGGCCTTACTGTATCTGCCTCATCAATTTGGCTGTTTACCTGTGTTCTTTACTATGTCCCGTCCAATCAACTGAAAATAGAGTTTGTTTTTTCCTGAGTTCTGTGCACCTAGCAGATTACTTGGAAACCCCCCGTTTATAGCCAAGTAATATGACATCTGAATTGGGTGTGTTCTTGAAGGGTGTGAGTCCATAGCCTGGAGTCCGTGCTACTCAAGATGGAGTAAGGATTGCATTGGATGGGAAGTCCTAGCAGCGGACTTCAGAGATACAGAGCTAAAGACAGAGCTCTGTCATCCCCTTCCAGGATCTTAGGAACAAACTGAGAGGGATGAAGTAGGACCACAAGTTGATGATTGATTCTATTGAAAGGGGGAAACCATAGCACACACGTGTCACCTCCAATCTAACGTGATTCAGGGTTTATGTGCTCTTGTTATTTGGGAGTTTGGGGAATGTGCTAGTAGAAAGGAAAGGAGGTGATACAAAAGAGAGCTTCTGGTTTGAGAAATATTCATCGGGCTGGTACATTCTGCTTGGCCCACAGAATAGCAGTGGATGATCAGTGATTTGCTGTGCCATCCAGTGGCATGTGATAGTTGTCTGTCTGGTATGCTGACATTCTGTGGCTTCCATTTGTCACAAGAGTTTTATTTGAGATCCTCAAGGAAGGAACCACAGGTTAAACCGACAAGACCTTTTCAGAGACTCAACAACATGAGGAGGGGAACCAGGTGTCAGATAGACTCCATGGTCAGGGCTTGACAGTATTAATGATAAGAGGAAACCACATATTTCAGAGTATTGTGGGTTAAGGAGCCCTTTGGTGTATGAAAAGCACTGGACACTGCTTTTCAGACAAGCTCAGGAAGTGAGCCTTGTCTTCCACAGTTCATTTCACAGGAGTTGGGATTGAACAGGAAGTTTCTCCCTCAGTTTCCACATCTCATCCAAAAACCAAACATAGGAAGACTTAAAACAAGGTGACTGTTCTCTCTGGCAGACACATTTTGCTATGGTCTTTAACATTCTTCATTTGTTAATGTTCCTCCAAGGCCTCTCTGCACCTGTCATTTTCAAGGGTACTGTCTATCATTTATTCTCCTCAGTTCTCTTAACTAATTTTAAAAAATTGTGTGTGTGTGTGTGTGTGTGTGTGTGTGTGTACATACACTTATATGTTGCCCAAGCAGGCCAGAAGAGGATGTTGGGTCCTAAGGAGCTGGAATAACAGGTGGCTGTGATCTGTTGTGATGTGTTTGATGTGTTGATGCTGGGAACTGGACTCCAGTTTTTAGAAAGGCAGGAAGTCCCCTGATTATCTCTCCAGGTTCTCTGTGCTCTTCTGTGATGCTTCTGGTTTCTTTTCTCAGGCTGCCCTATCATTCCACAGTGATGAGTCCCTGTTCATAATCATGGAGTTTCAGCCCCTGTGGTAATTTCATGCATTCCAGAAATGCCAGGGATAATGTTTCAAATCTACTTCTCACTCTGAAAAGAAAGCTCCAGGTAATATTCCTTGGCATGAGCCCAGAGATGAACACGTTCTGCTTCATGGTTGATGCAGACAGCATCTTGCATTTAGTTTGTTAGCCCCTCTATTTTGCATTTTAACTGTCAGCTGACTCTGGTTAACCCATCACAGTGAGCCTGCCCACAGAGGGAGTAGGAGCCAGTGGGTCAGCTTGGCTTCCATGAAAGGGAAAGGGATCACCTCTGTGGTACAGTAACAACGCTTCTGGCTTGTTATCAAAGTCCTCCCTGGCTTTCATTTACAAAAAAGACCTTTTCATTCTCTAGTCTTGGCCACTTTCTTCTCTTTCTGGTGGCCCTCAAAAACAAAGAGCCTATTTATATTATTAGTTATCATGCTCTGTAAGGGTTAGTACTTGCTTCTCTGTTCATTCTTTGGATTGAATGTCTGTTTACCACATCTTCCTTAGTTTGGACAATAAATGTATTCATTCTTTTTGTTCTCTCTTTGCTCTTTTTGTAGTTGCTGACTCTCAACAGCAGAAGTAGTAGAAATCACACTTGAATATTCTTTAGGCTCTTGAGAGCAATACTGATCATTTTTGCTTTTTGCAAATATTCCTGAACTGTAAAATTGGAGTCTTGTTTAATTCATGTGTATTATTAGTCAGAGCCTAGAGAGGTTGAACAGCAAGGCTGGGGGTAAGGGGAATGGATGGTGGTGGGTGGTAGGGGTAGTGGTGTTCTCAGTCCACTGATAAAACACTAATCTCTTCCCAGATCCACCTTCACAGATATAAGCTTCAGGCCACTTTTCTGAGCAGCCTTTGGCCAGTCAAGTTAACACATAAAATTAATCATCACATGTCTATCCTTTGCTAACCTGGCATGCATACACATCTCCTTCAACAGTACTTGCTTGGGTCCTGCCAGAGTTAGACACAGTTGTGATACACCATGCAACCATGCTGCTTATAACTGAACATACACACTCTCTTCCCCAAAGAGTCATAGTCCTTAAGTGATACTGAGTTTTCTGCTGTCCCAGAACTGTAATGAGGGAAATAAGAAAGGGAAGAAAACAAAGGTGTTTGCCTACTGTGTTTAACAGTAACGGATTAACGTGGAAATGTATTATAACTTTGATACCCTCATTTCTATAATTGGTCACATGGTCATAGCATAGATATAACTACTCTCAAAGTCCACTCAGTGGTGAATGTAGTCACAGCTGCTCAGATCAGCAAATCCAGGACAAGAGAACAGACACAGAATCCTGTCACATACTTAAATTCAAACCCTAGGAAAATTTACATTATTTAATACATGCACACATAATGAAAACAATTTTTTAAAAAGATGAGGGCAGTGTGGCCCTAAAAGCCCAGACTTGAGGTCACTGTGAGCAGAAGTTAGCAGCATCATGGCGGATGCATGAAGTGTTGGCAGTGGGCACTTCTGTAAGCAGCATCGTGGCAGATGTGTGAAGTGTTGGCCATGGGCACTTTTGTACTTCTTTCTGCCTCCATTTCATAATTCTTTATCTCATGATTCTTCACCTCAGTGGAGTTGCTTCTTTATCTAGAAGGTGACTCACACCTTTATTCTGGAAAAGGTCTGGGCCATTCATCGTGTACCTGGATTGTGTTTTTGTAGTTTCTTACTGGCTTTAATCTCAAAGTACTACTAAGAAACTTTAAGAAATCTCCCACACTCTGCACTTCCCGTGACTGCATTCCCTTGTAGAGTAGCCATCTAG
The DNA here is from genome assembly GCF_008632895.1 of Mastomys coucha. Classification (NCBI taxonomy): domain Eukaryota; kingdom Metazoa; phylum Chordata; class Mammalia; order Rodentia; family Muridae; genus Mastomys; species Mastomys coucha. The sequence goes on along the minus strand of NW_022196911.1, from coordinate 118,222,366 downwards.
TTTCCCCAATATTCTGGGTCAGCCATGTTGGCATACAACAGAACTCCTTTACTTTTATCTGTTTATTTTTGAGCATAAGGAGTCCAAAGTGGCAGGTAGCCCCTTAATTTAAAAGTATTTTCCCTATCACCTACTCCCACAACCCTTTAAGTACTTAAATCTTTGTTGATTTCATCTACTGAAAATACCTTATTTTACTAGGAAATAAACATTGCTACAGATAAATTCACAAAACTGTATATTGTGGAGCATATATAAGGAGCTGCCTGTTGTCAACACATCAAGGATCTGCCATGATGCTGCTTCGAGAAACTTCCTGCTCACAGGGGCCTCAGTTTGGGCTACACGGTCCTCACTTTTCTTTATTGTTTTCATTATGTGTGCATTTATTAAATAATGTGGTAAATTTTCCTAAGGATTTAAATTGAAGTATGTGTCTGTTCTCTTGTCCTGGATTTGCTGATCTGACCAGCTGTGACTGCATTCACCATTGAGTGGACTTTGAGAGCAGTAATGTAGTTTGTTTCTCCATCTGATAGTTACTGACTTGAATGTTCCATGTCTGGAAAGTGCTGCTCAATTCTACTTAGATAGAGGACCTTTTATACACAGATGGTAAAATCACTAAGTCTTAGGAGTCTGTACCTCTTGCTTTACTGGACGATGCCAAAACACCTCTGAGAACAACTATAAAACTTAAGACAGGCACATGAGGGTCCCCTTATTCTTCATCCTGAACCACACCTGGACTGCCAGAGTTTTCTTTTTTCTCACTAATCACATAATTGCTTTTCCTTGATGACTAAAGAGGGTCCTGGTTTACGGATATCTGAATTGACTGCTCACATTGTTTGCTGTTGTATTCTTAAGACTATGTGTCTATTCTTACTGCGTTGGAGTCGCTTCATGTGTATTTAAAATGTGCTCTTTCTACAGGATGATGTTATGATGCCCCAGAGAGTGAGGATGCAATATGAAGCTGCTGTTCAGCACCCGACGAGTGTGAGTACACCTTTCCTGTGTTGTCACCTCCTTTAATGAAATGCCAGTTTGGGTTCTTTTGTTTTGTTTTTGGTTTTGTTTTTGTTTTTTTGAGACAGGGCTTTTCTGTGTAGCCTTAGCTGTCCTACAACTTGATCTGTAGATCAGACTGGGTTCACACTCACAGAAATCTGCCTGCCTCTGCCTCCTGAGTACTAGGATTAAAGGTGTAGGCCATCACCTCCTGGCACCACTAATTTTTATAAATAGAGATATTTTTTGGGATTGGAAAGAATCTGTTTACAGTCAACAAGTCAACTCAGTGGGAGATTTGTGACTGCCATGCTGTGAGCCCTTAAGGGTGGCTCCCTTTGAAGAGAAACATGCTTCAGTGGCAACAGTAGGAGGAACTGGAAATACAACTTCACCTTGCTGCCTGAAGTGTTCTTTTGAGAGAACTTCACTAAGTGAGATTAGAACTCTTAACTTCACCAAAGAAAAGAATTTCTGGATGAGTTACTATGAAGTAGAATTGGAGTTTATTAAGACGGTTTTTAACATAGATTGAAGCAGGGCATCAATAGGCAAGTATTTAGGAAAAGATACTATAACCCCAAGTATGGGCATAGATTTCTTAAGAGTCACTTAAGGGTTTTATCAATAGCTGTGCATATAACTTTGATGACTTCTAAAGTTACATTGTTTCTTTCTTTTTGTTGTTTCTTTTTGTAAATGTGATTGGAGAATACTTTCTGAGGTGTATTGGATAGGATTAAGGGCCAATAAGGAAAACCAAAGGTCAGAAAAGGTGAAGCTTGCTTTACTATATTAGGTTACAGGGCATTAAGATATGTTTTTACTGTAAGCAAAGTTTACACTCGAGAGATTTTCAAAAAACCTGATGTTTTACAGCTGGAAAGGGAGCAGGCCAAGTGTAGCCCAGTCTTACATGCTTAGGCCATAAGCATGCTAACACTCAAATTTGAAATATTTTTGTAAAAAAGCAAATTGTCCCTATATAGTCAACTTTTACAGCTGACTTTTATTAATTATACTGAAATTCTTGACTCTTGGTTGGAGAAAGACCTCAAGCAAACTCCTTCCTAGGTGAAGGGCTCCTTTCTCTTTCTGTTTCCTAGTGTCTACTGCCTTTCTCTCCTGTTACACGTATGACTTTGGAAAGCATTTGTCACTTTGAAACAGATAGAAAGGTCTCTCTCTGTCTCTCTCTCTCTCTCTCTCTCTCTCTCTCTTTTTCTCTCTTTTCCCCTCCCTCCTTACCTCCCTCTCTCCCTCCCCTCTCTCTCTGTCCCGCTCTCCGCTCTCCCTCCCTTCCCTCTCTCCCCCTTTCTCTCTCTCCCTTCCTCTCTCCCCTCTCTCTCTTCTTCCCCTCCTCTCTCTGTCC
>NW_022196911.1:118180940-118219500 GCF_008632895.1 Mastomys coucha | reverse complement strand
CCCTCTCTCCCCTCCTCCCCTCCCTCTCTCCCTCTCTCCCTTTCTCTCCCTCTCCCCCCTCCCCACCCCCTCTCTCCCTTTCTCTCCTCCTCTCTCCCTTCCCTCTCTTCCTCTTTCCCTCCCTTCCCTCCCTCTCTTCCTCTCCCTCTCTTTCCCTTTCTCTCTCCCTCCCTCTCCCTCCTCTCCCTCTCTGTCCCTCTCTCTCTCCCATTCTCTCTCCCTCCCTACCCCCTTTCTCTTCCCTCTCTCCCTCTCTCTCCTCCTCCCCTCCCTCTCTCCCTTTCTTTCCCTCTCCCCCTCTCTACCCTCTCTCTCCCTCTCTCCCTTCCTCTCTTCCTTCTTCTCTCCCTTCCTCTCTCTCTTGCTTTATGATGCTGTGATGCCCTTTTCACATGTAGCTACTCATCCAGGACAGACTGCTGCTTCTTACCAGGGCAATTGACTCCAGGTGAGATCAAGTTGGAGTACTATGGTTCCAATGAGCAAATTATTCAAAGGAAAAAAAGCTCATAAAACAACCTTCCTAAAGGATGCTTTTAGGCATTCAGTTAAACCTCCTGTGATCAGGGCAACTGGTTATCCTCTAATAGGCGCTGTTCTGTGAACCCCAAGTGTAGCTCACATACTATTTTCTTTAACAAAATTGGTACCTTTTACTTATTTCTCTCCTTCTCTACTCTGATTCTGAGGCTGTCTCCTTGGCACTTAGGTGTATAGACACAGCCCTCAGGTCTGCCTCTCCTGGAATAGGGAGTTCCCTATCCTGTTTCAAGTCAGAGGCTCAAGGCTTATGTACTCTGAGCTGGAATTGCTGATGTATAAACATACACAGGACAGATGTTTTGGAGTATACCTGTAAGACAAGAGGAAATGCCGTAACTGCCCTTGAAAGGTTTCTAGGCATGGGGTAGTCCCTCTCTATCCCTGTGGCAGCTTTGTGACTTTTGGGGCTAGGGATTGTTGCAGTAGGGTATGTGCCCAGATTGGTCCCTATCACTCAGACTGCCTGTCTCACTCACCCTGTCTTTCCAAGCCCATCATACCCAACCTACTCTTGATGCTGCTTCTGGCCCTGTTAGCCTCTTCTGTTTGCATAAAGGGTAGAAGCTTGGCTTTAACATAGGCAATCTTAGAACTACTTCTAGTATAGAGTTTTAGAACAGGGACGCAACCACTCTGACCATGCAGGCAGTTGTGTGATAATAGATGGAAATACAGACTGAATATATACTGCCCTCCCAGGAGCAGAGGGGATCCATAGATACCTTCACTGTGATTACAAAAGGTTCTGGGGGACTCAGGGTCCCAGGGTGTGTGCCAGAGTTCTGTGAGGAATGCTTTGGAAAATGAACCAGGGAACCACAAACTTGTTTAAATATATGTTTTTAGTGACTACAGACTCTAGAAATGCTTTTAAAAAAAGTTCAAAAGCATAGACTATTCCATTTCATCCCCTTTCTAATTGGGAAAGATGTCAGAAGGCCAACAGCATCTGACAACATGTGCTGTCATGGAGCCTATGGGAACTCCATCCACACCACGTAACAGTGTCCCCAGGATTGGAATCACTGGATCTCACCCAGCAGTTCAAGGCTTTCTGTATCAGTCTCCAGAGATATTGGCAGGGATCCTCATTGTATGGGGAAACAAACTGTTTTCTGGTGTGGTCTCTTTGTCAGAAATAAGTCCTACTAGGTAGATTTTTGTGCTGTGTATAAAGGGAATAAACACTGGGGTTTCCAGAGCCTCCTCCCAGTGGCTGACAGTGAGGTAATGTTGTTTATAAAGTCAGAGAATAAAAGAGAAGCACAGCATCAGAAGCATACTGCTCTGAACTGAGACTGCTTGGTGCCTCCGACTCCGTGGGGCATGGTGGTCTGTTGCTCTGCCTGTCCCAGCAGTCATGCCCTTCTGAAAACCAAGGCCCAAGAGCCAGTCCCCGCCACGGCTGAGAACAGGTATCTGAAGCTAGTGCCCATGTTTTCATGTAAGATGGTGCGCGTTTACTCAGAAACGAGAGTTTCAGCTTATTTTAATTTTATATACGTGGGAAACTTGTAGAGAATTTTGTAACAAGTATTGACATTTAAAGAGCAATATTCTTTTCAGATGTTTTAATTTCCACCCCACCTAAAACTAAACAGACTGGCTACATTAACAAACAATCTTGCAGGGTTTTTTTTTTTTTTCTGTGACATTCATTGGAAATGAATTGTGATATTTAGAGATGTTCAGAAATTTAAAAAATAAAATTGTCAACTTTTCTAACAGTTGAATCAACATGGGCACCAGCTTTCTCAGCCGGAGCAGGGACAGGCTCTGTGCCTTGATTTCAGGAGGGTGTGACTGCTGGGCCAGGCGCAGGGACAGGCTTTGTGCCTTGATTTCAGAAGGGCATGACTATTGGGCCAGGCAGAGTGACCAATGACCACAGTTTTATATACCGCTTAAGGTTCTAGATTATACCTGCTCAACCTCATTGAGTTCTTACACACTCTGCCTAGTCTTCAGTGGAGAATCTTGTGCTGTATTTTCCTCCCAACCTTAGAGTCCAGTGGAGTACCCCTGTCCTTTCTTTTCCTCTTCCTGACTCAGCATGTCAGGACCAGTTGGCTCTATAACACAAAATTAGCCTGAGAAGAAGCAGTTACTATGATTCTGGGGTTAAAATCATGGCTTACAAAGTCCCAGTCTGCAGTTGCTGGTTGGTGGCTCTGTTGATTACTATGTTTAGTGTATTCAGAAGGAATGAAATGAATGTTGGCAGTATGTTCCTACCCTGTTGTTACTTCTAAGCCATTTACAAGAAAACCACTTGGGAAGCGAAGACCCCGGATGGCAACTGCTATGATGCATTCCATTGAATCACTGCAGAACTGCTGGGTTTTATGCTTTGGGCATTATTAGCAGCAATAAATGTGATTTTATTATTTTATTTTATTTTTATTCCTGTCTCCTGAACCTTTGCAGCCTAAATCAGTTCTGGAACTGAGAAGTTACTGTAGGAAGCCTCATGTTGGTTCTTCAGGATCCTTAAATGTCCACAGGGGTCTTCCCGATAGGTTTATGAGCATAGGGGAAAGAGTGGTAAGAAGCACATCTTCAAGGATACCAAAGGTAAAGGCAGGAAAATATATTATCCCACTCATGTGGCCTGCTATAAATAAGCATGGTGGTGTGTGGCTTCTGTACACATAAACACTAGATCACTAATAGTTCTTTTCAGAATCCTTGTACAAAGAATTGTGGGTGTCTGCGGTCAGTGTCAGGGGTGTCCTGTGGGCCCCCCAAATCAAGCTCAGCCATAGAAAACAGACATAAGACCACGAGTCACAGCTCTGAGTATAGAAGAGTTGAGGAGCCACCAACCTCCACTCCTAGAGTCTTTCTCTACAAAGTATGATTTCTCATCGTGTCACAGTTTAGGAAGGGGTTTGAAAGACAGCAACTGTCCTCTCATTTCCTATCCTTTCAGTTCCACACCCTTGAACTCTTACTGAATGAGACAGGAGTTTCCCTGTAGCTATAGTCTTATTATTCCTCATTTATTGTGTGAGGTAGAAGCATCACCCCTAGCTAAATGGCCTTATTGACTTTTATGAGAGACCACCCTTAAGGAGAGTCTTACTAATCTTTTTCTACCCTGGTAAGCTTCACCCTTACCTAGAGTCTCACTGACCTGCATCCTTTTTGTGAGGCAAGAACCACATCCAAAGGATAGTTTCACCAAACCCTATCTACCTAGTAAACTGCAGGAGCTTCATTTCTGGGCAAAGTCTCGTCTGCTCTTGTCACACAGTATGAGTATGCTGAGAGCCCCCAAGTAGAATTTCACTGACCTTTGTCTACCCAGTGATGCAAGAATTTCAACCCAACTGCCATTTCACAGACTCTTGTTCCTTGTGTGAAACCTAAACTTCAACCCAAGCATAGCATTACCAAGTCTGTTAGGCAATTTTCTGTTGCCCTAACCATGGCCTAGGCCACTTAAGGCAGAAAGCAAATTTTGGCTTATGGTTCTAGAGAGAACATGATATGGAGGCATAGCAGCAAGAAACAGGCATAGATTTCATGTGGGACTGGCATCCTGCCCTTGATGCCAGGGATTTTTGCTTAAATTAGCCCCCAATCCATGGATTTCATACATACTTACAAAACCTTAAAATATATTTGTTGTTTTCCATAGATTATAGGATGCCAAGTGAGGAGAGATCCCCCAGACTCTACAGAGCGATACACACGTTGGATCAACCAGTTGACATCTGATCAGCTGCTGACACAGGTAACAGTCACTGAGTGTTTGACCTTTTATAGACTCAGCTACTTCAAGTTAGAACCCCCTAGGACGTGTCCAACTTCTTTGCACATTCTGTCAGATGTGGTCTTTGTATCTTCACTCATCTATATGCTCTTGAATAGATAGTGTCTAGTTGGGGCATACCTATGCAGTTTTGCGCTTTGATGGGTCAGGTCAATATTGGACATTATTTCAGGTATTGTGCTCAGAATCCAGCCCTGGCTGCCTGGAACTTGCCACATAGACCAGGCAGTCTTCAAACTCACAGAAATCCATCTGTCTCTGCCTTCTGAGTTCTGAGCTTGAAGGTGTACTACCACTCCTACCATAGGAACTATAAAATATAGGATTCTGTGCCTGTCAATGCTCATTGTATGTGATTGTGTATTCGGTCCTTTTCTCAGGATTCAAATATTCACAAAACATTTACCAGAAATTTATTGGAGGACACCTCATAAAATTGGAAAGCTAGTTAGGATGAAGGAGAATATATGATTCAGGTGACAGGTCCATGTCCTGAAGGAGACCTCAAGAGATAGAAGGAACTCAGTCCCCATACCAGAGTTCTAGGAAAGACAACAACACAGTTGTGTTTGTGAGGATAAGGTAAATGTTTAGGGTCATAAAGCCCATGCCTCCTTTTGTAAATTAAGGCTGTGTAGTGATTTTGGGGCTGATCTGTCCAGAGATGTCTAGCCAGCTGCTTCTTGAGGCCTTAGTGGGCCAGGCTTCTGAGAATGGGCTGCTCAGCTGATGTTAGTGCTACGACGAACTGAGGTGGTCTGGGTACCTCCCAGAAGCTTTCAGAGGCCAACACTTGTTGCCTTAGTGCTTCTTGGGGCCAACCGTGAATGGACAGGTCTTTTTGGGTACTTCTGTGGCACTGGAAGAGTGATAGAGCCACCTGCTATTTTCTGAGAGTCTAAGCTGTTTGTGATAGACCTCCATGGTTCTTCCAAGAGTATGGGAAGGAGAACAGGCCTTGGGTCTGGTTTGCAAGAATATGGTGTAAGTGCCTATATACCTCGTAGGTTCCCAGATGACCAAGGCTTTGGGATGGTATACATAGCAAGAGCCTCAAGGTATGGCAACAGCATGTCTGGGCTCTTTCTCTTTGGTCACGTGCAACTCCCAAACTGGGCTCAGGGACTCTAGTGGAAAATGCCTCAGATGTGAATATGACATAAGTGATGACTGCTAGGGATATCTGCTTTACCTCTTCCCCACCGAGTGACATTCCTCTAGGTTCAGAATCAATCTTAATAGAGGGAGGGCCTGACTGTCATAATCCTTAGCTGTCCCACAGTGGCTCCCCTTCTTATAAACTGTTAATTACTGGGATAAATGTAGTTAGTATGTTAGGGGGTGCTAGAGGGACAACTGGGCAGACCATTACAGCCCCTTCTGTTTATTTCTCCTGTTTACAGAGCATGCCTTCTCTAAACTTTCATTTTCTAGAGTTGGGAAATGTTGAATATATAGATGTACAGAGAACAAGGTCATGTCATGAATGGCCCCAGGCTTCCTCAGCATACTGTGTGCTACTGAGACACGATGCCCAAGCCTCACATACCATTACTTTATATATCACTGGAGGAGGTCTACTTTTTTTCAAAGATTTAGATGCTCTAATATGTATAAAGTTATTGTGGTCATGCTATGTGTACCCTTCTCTCTCTGGGGTTCTAACACTCCTGCTACAATTTCTGTTCCTCATATTTTTGTCTTTGCTAGTAGGTCCCCAGTCTTCAGTTCTAATAAAGACTATGTTTCTGAATGCCCATGTGACTGAGCTTTTAGTGAATCAGGGTTGATATTGGCTTGCAGTTAGCTTTTCCACTCCCGGGATCACTTCTGTGTGTCAGTAGCCCTTCCAGAATGTTGGTGCCCTTAGCAGCTTCCTGTCTTCTTCCAGATCTTGTGCTGTAGTTGTAGCCCTCTCCTTGTGGGGGAAGGATCTGTTCTTATGTCTGGCCTTTTCCACCTTGTACATTCTACATGTGCTTCAGCTATGCATCATGTGCCACTTGACCTGGACTTCTCTTGTCATTGTTTTGGGCTATCCTACCTTACTGCCAGGATACAGTTCAAGTCTAGAAGGGAAGATGAAAATGCATTCTAGGGCCACAACATTAAACACTGCCCCAGGCACAGACAGTGGACCTGACAAAGGTGTTGCTGACACATGCACTCAGCCTTGATAGCAGTCTAGGGATATCCCTCTGTGAGGCCAGGGATCAAGGATGACATCCCTGTTGTAAAGTCAGGATTCAAGGATTTCTATACTCTGAAGTCAAGGGTCAGAGACACATTAAGGAGCTTTCTAGGGCTCAGTTTTATTGTTTGTAAATTTGAGGGTTTCACTACTAGGCCTTTTTTACTAGGTCTTTTCATGGCTGACCACTCCGTAATCTGTTCATTTGAAGGCCTTTAACAAAATTAAATAAAGGAAAAAATGACCACTGACTTAGAAGGCATTGTATGTGGTCCCCACATTGTAGGTTGTGGTGACCCAGGGACCCTATTGTGTATAGGCATGTCTTGCTGACCCCTCAGCGGCTGAGACTTTTATGCTTCATTTTCACTTTAAGCTTCTTGATTCTAGTGAGACAGTAAGAATAGTATGCTTTCAGTCATAGCTCAGTGGTTTTTGACCTAATTCTAATAAGTCAGCATTCATGAAGTTTCAGACACTGGATATTTTGAAGTAGGTAACTGTGCTGACCTTTCTTACTTTCAGGAAAGTTTCATAAAGCACAAGAGGTACAGGCCCAAGAAAAATACCATTTCCCAGCAGTTTAGCCTGTGATCATTCAAAACTCGCTGTGTGTAATGAGGAAAGAAATATTTTATTAGAGTCTGAGTTTCACTAAATCTAAAAGCCATAAAAATTTAACTTCATATTAGAGTTTATTTTTACAGCTATGTTGATATTAAAATATCAGAATACTGGAAGTTTTGTTATTAGCTTAGAAATGATCTTCCAGCAAGTTAGAATTTAAAATAAGAATCAGTCAAGGAATCTAGAAATAGTTGCATAAAACCTTTGTTCTCTCTCTCTTTTTTTTTTTTACAAATGTTCCCAACAGGTTAACTGCTAGTCAAGTAGTATATGAACCTTCCCTTTGGCTGTTGACTCCCCTCACTATGTCCTACTCTCTTCCTGTCTGTGCCTTTCCCCCTGACCTTCCACCTTCTTTGCTCCATGTCCACAGCCTTCATTCTGTCTGTCTGTGCCCCTCGCTCCTACTTGTTTAAACCCCTCTCACCTGTCTAAGGTCACTCTGATTGTCCATAGCCTTCTCTCTTAACTGCTCACGACCCTCCTGTCTGTTCACACCCTTCTCTTTTTTCCCCACTTCCCTTTCTCCCTCTTGATCCGGGCCCGCTCACTCTAGGCCCTGCTAGCTCCAGCCCCGTTCACACCCTTCTCACTTGTCATGCTCCCCTGTTCACACTTTCCTCTCTTGTGTGTCCCCCTCCTGCCTGTGGCCTCTGCTTACCTGTTCCCCTTACTTTCTCTTAACTGTCTGTACTCCTCACTCTGCCTGTTCATTTTCATGCTCAAGCTATATCTAAGGTCTTACATATAAGACCCAAATGTAAGGTCTTAAGCTGGGTCAGATGTGTTTCCTTTTAAGTCTGGGAGGTCGCAGCCACCCAGTTTGGCGCACTTGTCTATGGCTCCTCTGCTGTCCTTATTTAGCTCTTGAGCATCAGTATTCTGAGCGTCTCCATGACTGCCGTTACCTAGCCTCACACGAGCAGACGGTGTAGGCCTAAAACCTCTCACTATACCTTACTGACTAGGGCTCCAACGTCAGTCCTGAGATACGTCTCCTCAGCCTGGGCCTTGTGGGATATCCTGAGGCTCCTACAGATGAACTTTCTGCAGTTTGAGCTTGAACACACCTGGATGGTGTCCCCCATATTTATTACCTGCTCCCCCATTGTCCTCCAGGAGCTGAGATTTGGCACCTTACAGCTTCACTGTGGACACTTGTTCTCTTTGGAGTTAGTTCTCTGAGGCTCTTTAGGGCTAAATGCTTTTTCTGCTGTATTTTTGTTCGCTCTCTGTCATCTACACTTCAAGCAGTGGTTTCTATTGCTGTCAGCTTGTAAAGTTCCGCGGCTGAGGATGTGCTGTTCATGTGTTGGCTGAGGCTACCTGAGAGAGGCTGGCAACTCAACATTTTTGATGACTTTCAGTCCTTGTTGCCTCTGATGTGGTCACTTGGCCCTTAAGGGCCCAATAGAATTATCTGTAACTTAGTATTACATTGCTTTGCAAAGACCTAAGAAAGTCTTCTCTTTGAAATTTTAAACTTACTTCACTAAATGTAATGTTTTTAGAGTTTATTTACATTATGGAAAGTACAGATCCTTATTCCATTTTATAGCTATAAAACAGTCCATCATGTGTTGTATCCATATTTTAGTAGATATAGGTTCTTTTTACCTTTTGGTGATTGCGAATAACACTGCTATCAGTGGCTGGTATTCACCCCCTGAGTCTGTCTGTTTAGTTCTCCTATATCTATAACAGGGATGGTATTGTTGAGTCCTTTTTTTTTTTTCTGAGACGGGGTTTCCCTGTGTAGTCCTAGAACTCACTCTGTAGACCAGGCTGGCCTCGAACTCAGAAATCCACCTGCCTCTGCCTCCCAAGTGCTGGGATTAAAGGCGTGCGCCACCACCGCCCAGCCTGTTGAGTTCTTTTGAGGAATTCCCTTATTGCTTTACACATGGCTGACAGTGGAAACCTTTCCCTTGTTCTTTGAAGCATCTTAGTTCTTGGATATGTGTCAATGATAATGAAGATAGGAGACAGAATGATACTTTGGACTGTGTGGAGGTTTGACAGGTATGGTCCTGATAGACTTATGTTAGAATGCTTGGCCAATAGGGAATGGCACTATTATGAGGTATGGCCTTGTTGGAGGAGGTGTGTCACCATGGGGTGGGCTTTGAGGTATCCTATGCTCAAGCAATGCCCAGGGTGGCACACAGTCAGTCTCCTGCTGCCTCTGGATCAAGATACAGAACTCTCAGCTCCCTCCCCAGCACTATCTGTCCGCATGCGAGTGTGCTTCCACTGTGATAATGGACTAAACCTCTGAACTGTAAGCCAGTTCATTGAAAACAAATGTTTTCCTTTGTAAGACTTGCCATAGTGCAAGCAGTAACACCTAAGCAGTAAAACCCTAAGACAGGCTGTCTGTGTTTCTGTTGTTGCTGTAGTATGTGGTCTGAGATAGTTCTTTATAATGAAGTGTTTATGTTTCTCTTTCCCACCTGTCTCAGGGACAGAGATATTATCCCTAGCATTTGCAGAGTGGCTGGATGCAGTGGGGTAGCCCTAAGGAATCTACATTTACAGTTAGATGCTATTGCTATACATTCATGTAGCCTGAGACCACTGTCCTAGAGAGAAATGCCAGTGACCAACTAGTCAGCTTGTAGCCAAAAGCTGGCACCAGCTACTTACTAGGCAAGAAGCTAGTGATGGTAGCTGACCCGTCCAACCTTCAAGTAATGGGGCTGCCTAGCTTGACTCTATTCTAAGTTCATGACCCCCAAATTGGGAGAAAAGTAAATATTTATATATCAGCTTTAGGGTATAAGCAGAGCCCTGCCCCCACCTCAGGTCCTACCACACTTGATCCAGTGACACCTACCTACCATAGGCAAGCCAGACGCTCTCACGTCTCATTCGAATGGTCAGAACCTTTTTTATCTATCATTAGTTTCATAAATTTTTAAAAGACTTTTTTTCTAAGCTTGGAAATTCACATAAGATGAATGGACAGGAATAAGTTTACATTTTTGAACTGAGCCACCCATATGTGGAATCTTCAGGGGAAAACCAGTTCTTTGGAAATATTTTCCTATGCTCATGTTGACCTCAGTAGTACAGTGACCCTATCCTTGGAAATGAGCGTATTGACATGATGTTCATATGTATAATGACATCAGGAGACACAAGGCATCCATAGAGGGCTAAAATGTGGCACCCTGGCAAGGTTTGCCACCATAACATTCGAGAGTGGTTTCTCTGTACCTGAGTGTGGTGAGAACTCGCAACCAGGTACTTCCTGAACCCTTGGGAGAGACTCTCAGTCCAGGTGACTAGTGTTCACAGGTGCCATGCCACTGTCAGTTTGTCTGACATTCAGAACTGCTTGTGGACGGACTGCTAGCCTCTATGCTGTCTTTTCTTGCTCAGTATGACTTGGTGACTGAGTCTGAGCTCTAGTTGGACCCACATATCCGAATGAACAGCTATCTGGCACCACAAACTCTCCTAGATCCTTTCAGTCAGACTTTGAGATTTTAAGACCTGACTGAAACCTAAGTGTATAGTTTTCAGTTCATCTGATAGTGAGATTTGGAAACTCAATACTTACAAGTGTATTGATAGTGTCTATCCATATCTCAGCAGCTGTCAGACTGAGCAGAACTGAGTCTGGGGCTCAATCAGACTCCATGACATACTTGGGCCACATGCTTATCCAAGTCTGTCTCCTTCTGGCTCCTGCAAGTGTGGGTTTACAGACATTGGTTCAGGCCCACTTTCAGTTCTCGGGTGCACACCCACAAGATGGAATTGCCAGATCATACTTTAATTCTATTTTAATTTTTTTTTTTTTTTTTTTTTTGAGAAACTGTTTAACTGTTTTTCAGCTGTACCAGCAGTTGGGGGAGGGGTCTTTGATTTCTCCAGTTTTTATCAGCATCTGATTTGGGGACTTTGATAGCACTATCCTGCTGGGGGTAAGGTGCTTCTCACAGGGGTTTAACTCACATTTCTTTGGTGCTGTGCCAAGCTGAGCAGCTGTTCTAGTATGTGTTGAGCTCACTGTATCTTCTGTGGAGAAATGCCTGATCACATCTTTTGCCCATTTTAATTGGAGCTGTTAGTGTTTTGTTGTGGATTAGTAGTAACTTTGTCAACATTTGGGTCTGTCTCCCATGCTGAGGGTTGTCTTTTCAGACTGATTGTAGTCTTCGATGCAGAGACTTGGAGAGTGTGCTTCTGTATGTAGTGGAAGTGTGTGTGTGTGTTCAAGTACACACAAATGTGTTACAAACTCTCTGATCACTGCATCTCAAAGGTCTGCCTGTGCTAGGGAATGTGGAAGTCCCTTCCTGGTTATTGTGATCCCTTGTGGTCAGCAGAGCTGGTCCAAGTGTTTCAGGACTCTGAGGAAGGCACCACAATTCTGTTGTGTCCTGTAGGACATCTTTCCTCTCTTTATCTCCCTGTGAGGAAGGAACCTTGTGAGATCCTCAAGTAGCCAGGCCAGGTACCCTGATGCCTTCCTTGAGGACTGGGGAATGTGGCAAGCCTCTGCACTGAGATTCGAGCAAGGCTGCCTGTGACTATTCTCCCTGTGTCCCCAGAGTAGCAGATGTAGAAAAGAGGTTATGAAGTGACCAGGTGCCCAACACCCACCTCTCGCTCACCAGCAGGGACAACTTATAGCTTGTCCTGGAAGCTTCCAAAGGTTGGGTTTCTTCTAGGGCAACTCTGGGCTTCTCATAGTGAGTCATGGGCCTAATTAACATCTGCCTCTTGAGGGAAACCATGATCCTGAGTCAGATGGTCAGGGACTCTGGTCCTCCCAAGCTTTCTTGCTCAGGTAGGTTTGCTGTTATGGTAAGAGGGAATGATCAGACAGGGTTGTTCTTATATCCCGTTAGGGTCTGAGGTAAAGGGGGATATGTGTGCTCAGAGTGAATACCCACTGCTCTTTTGGGGACCCAGCTTACTGCCCACTGCCATTTTGCACCATGACAGGTGAAAACATAGGATTAATCTCAGAATAAATAAATGGCAGTTGTACAAGATGATAAAACCAATAGCGAGCAAGGTTCTAAAGCACTGAAAGCCTTATAAGTGCCGACTTTTCAGAAACCAAACTTTAAAACCTCCAAGCAGAAATGAGTTCTCAGGTTAGCACTTGCCTGAAGGGACAGAGTTGCTGGAGCTACCCACTTACCCAGGATAAATAAATCTCCAGGACCCTGTTGATTGCTCTGACCTGGTTCATCCTGTATTGCCAAGTCCACTGCCCCTTGGCTGATCAGTGCCTGTGTTCACATGTAGTCTGTACCTGACAGTGTGTGTGTGTGTGTGTGTGTGTGTGTGTGTGTGTGTGGTGACTGCCTACATTTTTGTGTGGTCAGGAATGTGAGCGTATAATTTTACAGACTGATGTACTACTGTAGTCAGCTTCATTCAGCCTGGACCAAGTTCAACATACCTTCAAGATAAGAGCCGCAAAGAAACTAGGAATAGAAGGAACACATATTAATGTAGTAAAGGCTGTGTGTCATAGAATCTGAGTGGGGAAAACCAAAAAAACTTGTAAAATTAACGGTGAGACAAAGGTATCCACTGTATTCTTTTTCAGTGAAGTGCTTGAAAGTCTAATGAGCAGTAAAGCAAGAGAAAGAAAAAGTTTGTAAATAAGCAGTGAAGAAGTTAGGTTATTCCTGTTTGCATCCAGTACTATCCCATTCTTAAAAGACACCCCCAGGCTGGGCAGTGGTGGCCCAGGCCTTTAACCCCAGTGTAGGCAGCCGCTTGGATACTTTCGTCAGCGGCCGCTTAGACGATCGTATCCAAGATGGCGCTGGTTCCTGATACACTGTAGCAACAGACTATTCTACTGCACATGCGCCCTCCCGAGTGGGTGTATACTGCACATGCGTCCCTCCTGAGCAGGTGTATGCTAATGAGGGTTTGACAGGGAACCAATCCTGGAGGACTTGGTGGCTCAGGCTCGGGTATATAAGGGGCTGTCTCCAGACAGTTGGAGCCACTCCACGGAAGCAAGCAGACCTGCAGCACCTAGGAAGAAGAAGCAGAAGCAGAAGCAGAAGAAGAAGCAGAAGAAGCAGCAGCAACATCAAGAAGAGCCGTGCCATCAAGAAGAGCTGTGACACTTAAGAACCTAGGAGAGCTGTAATACCTAGGTACCTTAAAGAGCTGTAACACCTGGGTACCTAGGAGAGCTATAACAAAAGAATATTCCTGAGTAAACCGTCGAGAGAAGAAGTCCAGGTGTTCGGTCGTTATTGCTGCTGGTAGGCAGCAGAAGCGCCGTACACCTCAGCACTTGGGAGGCAGAGGCAGAGCAGGTGGATTTCTGAGTTCAAGGCCAGCCTGGTCTACAGAGTGAGTTCCAGGACAGCCAGGGCTACACAGAGAAACCCTGTCTCAAAAAACAAAAACAAACAAACAAACAAAAAAGACACCCCCAAATGCTCAGGACTCCAAACCATGGTAAATGTGATGGTTTGTATATGCTCTGCTCAGGGAGGTGTGTCGCTGTGGGTGTGGGCTTTAAGACCCTCATCCTAACTGCCTGGAAGCCAGTATTCTGCTATCAATCTTCAGATGAAGATGCAGACAGTAAGTCATGGTGTTAAGAAGTGAACGTAGGAACTGGAGAGTTGGCACAGTGGTTAAGCACACTTGTTCTTGCAGAGGACCTGGGTTTAATTCCCAGCACCCATAGAATGACTCACAACCACCTGTAACTCCAGTTCCTGCCCATCCGTTGCCCTCTTCTGACCCCTGTGAATAGGAGGCATGAACATGGCGCACATACATACATACAAGCAAAATACTCATATGCATAAAATAACTTTATTTTTTCTTTAAAAAGTAGAGCTGGTGTGGTGGTGTACACCTTTAGTCCAAGCATCTTGGTGGCAGAGGCAAGTGGGTCTCTGTAAATTTGAGACTAGGCTGGTCTACATAGTGAGGACAGCCAAAGCTACATAGTGAGACCCTGTCTCCAAAAAAAAAAAAAAAAAAAGGGAAAAAGTGGGGGTGAAGGAAAAGCAAAATAAAGAGACAGGAGCTAAGGCTTCTCAGGGCCCTAGTGTCTGTGGCTCAGTTTTGGAGCACATAGACCTACCTTGTTTAAGCATCCCCATATGTGACATCTCAGTCTGAGTGGAGGTTACCAGAGCTACCAGGTACGTACGCTCTTGATAAGAACCTAGAGGAAATCCCTTCCTCTTCCAGCATGACTCTTAGAGACTAGAGATGCCCACGTAGGACCTGATTCTAAAGGCACTGAGGGAAGATGGCTTTTATAGCAATGATGTTGGCATGACAAACTTAATTCTCTTCCTTTTTTGGGGGTCAGATGGAAAGAATTGACGTCTTTGTCTCAAACAAACAAACAAACAAATGACAGTATACCTTATTTCTTTTTGACATCCCTTTCTTTGGAACAAAGCTGGAGGTTATCACTCCAGCAGGGACTGAACCAGCCATCAGAGAGGTGGGAACTTGGCTAGAGAGGATCTCTGTATTATGGGATGTGGTATGGTGGTGTGAAGGTTTGAATAAAAATGCCCTCCATATATCAATAAGGAGTGGCACTTTTGAGAGTTGTGGCCTTGTTGGAGTACATGTGGCTTTGTTAGAGGAAGCAGGCCATTAGTGGGTGGGCTTTGAGGTCTCAGGGGATCCAAGCTAGGCCTAGCGGCTCACAGTGACATCCTGATGCCCGCTGATACAGATGTAGAAGTCTTAGCTCCTTCTTCAGCACCATGTCTGCCTGCACACTTCCATGATTCCTACCAGGATGATAATGGACCAACTCTCCGAAATTGTTTGCCAGACCCATTTCTTTCTTTATAAGAGAGACCATGGTCATGGTGTCTCTTCACAGCAATAGAAACCCTAAATAGGACAGGTGGTCACCACTGATATCAGGCCTGCTTAGCCACCATAGCCCAGAACCTAGCCACCTTTACCACTCAAGTGCACACTACCACTACAGAGAGTTGTTTGAGTTCTTTGACAGTGAGGTGGTTATCATGCCCAAAGACACTCCTAGACCCTTGCTGCTGCTGGACTGGGGAGGTAGCAGAAAAAGCGGACTAACAGCAGGACTAACAGATTCTTGAAGTAGGCAGTGCAGGTCTATCTGCCTTGCAAAGACTGTGGCCTTTCCCTCCGTCCAGGGCGGTCCTGTCTCAGAGACACCCCAGTCCCCTCACTGCTGTCTCCTTTGAGCTGACTTTTACTTACTTATTTTGAGGTAGAGTACCATGTAGCCCAGGTTGACCTTAAACCCCTGATCTTCTAGCAGAGGCCTCCTCAGTGCTGAGATTACAAAGGAGTGGTTTTAAAATTGTTTAAACATTGATTTGATTGGTGGCTGGATGGATTGATTCTATGTGTGAGCATGTTCCTGCCGTTATCCACATGTAGAGGTCAAAGGACAGCTTGGGAGAGACTGTTTTCTTCTACCATGTCAGTTTCCAGAGACTGGATTCAAGTCCTCAGGCTTGGTGGCAAAAACCTTTATCTGTTGAGCCCAATTTAAAATTTTTTCTTTTTTTTTTTTTTTTTTTTATTCATTTGTTCATATGTGTGTGTACATGGCATGCCATTGCTTAGATTATAGGTGTGTGTTACCATGTCCAACAAGATCGGGCTGCTCTTTCCTGGTAGTCTTTTGTCGTGGGATCAGCTGAGGCTGGGCCCAGATCACTTATAGTGAAAGCAAATCATAAACAGGTGATGTCATGTCAATGTGATGGGTACAGCAACAGAAAGCCCTAGGGAGGGTGTCCCAGGGAACTATAAACATGCTGGTCAGAGGCTTAAGGGATGCACAGGAGCAGCATATGGGAAAGCGTGGTTATGTTCTAAGTGTATTGCAAACCCAAAAGTTATGAGCAGTGGCAGCTCAGAGCTCAGCTGAGTGCTGTGCTCGCCACACCTGCTGAATATTATCTCAGCTGATCCTCCTGACAGCCGAAGGCTCTCCTTGGCAGGGCACTGGGTTTTGCCAAATGCTACAGTGTCTGTTTAGGTTTTTTGTCCTCAATCTGTTTGTGGTGCAATTACCCAGGGTAAATGCCACCTGCTCATACGGTATGGCCCTCTTCTGTGACAGCTAGACGCGGCTCACTAGCATTTTGTTGGATCTATTCATAAGGAACCCTGCTTTCTTGTGTGCTGCTTTCTTGTGATGTTTTTTGCTCTGGCTTTGATAGTCAGTGATTTAGAAAGGCTTCTCTGCTCAACTCTTTTTTGGAAGAGTTTGTGAAGAGGATGTCGGTTCTTTAAGCATTTGTCAGTGTACAGCGGAGAGCCAAGTGGCCTGGGCTTCTCTGTGAAGGCTCAAGTTTCAAACTCATTAGCAATCGCTCAGGTTTTCTGTCTGAGTCAGTTCTGATATTCTGGGAGCCGTACTCTGCTTCCTTAGTTAGTCATTACTGCTTTCTTTCATGCTACTTCAGATTTCTCTTTTTGCCGTTAAAAGCAGTGTGTTTACTGTTGGTTCCCATATACAGCTTCACTGTCTTGCATAAACAGAGGGATCCCTACTATGCTTAGTAATGAAGAGTTGGGGCCTGGAAGTGGCCTCGGTTAATTTCCACTCGTTGGTCTTGTGGGCTAATCTCTATAGAGTGCTTTGGATCCTCATTTCCACAAAAGAAGGAGCATAAACTCTTGTCACTTTCTTAATGTCAGGAGCAACAGATTGTAGATTGTTTATAAGGAGCTGTTCTTTCTTATTAGTATCACTGGGGCTAATTCCTTTTAGGTGTTCACCTCCCACGGCCCCACGGTGATCATGCCTACCTGGTTCTGCTCTCGAGCCTGGTTTTCCCACGTGGGCCCATTTGATGAAGGAGGACAGGTAAGTGCCAATTGTAGAATTTGGACTCTGTGGGTTCCCCCAAGTTGGGGTTTTCAGCCTCTTCCCAGCATTCCTCTGTTAGTTTCCTGGTTCTTGGCTCAACATTGCCCCCTTCTGCCTGTGGTGATGAAGTACAGGCTTGCAGCAGACTACCCTGTGGGTGATACTCTAATTGCCATCCTTGCTTGCTGACTCACCCAACCTCTCCCATGTTCAGGATCTCATCGAGGGCCTCTTGGGAAGTGAGCTTATCCACCCCTTTCCCTCCGCTCTAGCTTTCCACTCCATGCAGCTCAGAAGCCACTCAGTGCTCGCTGATTGATTATCCCACGGTTCTTTCTGTTGAGAGTTTGCCTCAAGACCTTTTCTGATGCACAAAGTAGAATTTAAGGCAGAACTGGGACTTGAGACCCTCAACTAGCCTACCTTCTGCTTCACCCTCCGGTCATCTTAGAGTTCATCTCTTACCTGCTGAGAAAAACTAATCTACATTTTTCTCTTGTGACCCACATCACAATTAAGTATCAGAGTACTCTTTTCTTTTATTGAGGCAAAATCTGGATGTGGTGTCCAGGTCAAGCACTAGCTTCTGGCTTCAAGCAATCCTATGAGCTCTGCCTCCCAGATACTGGGGCCACTAGTGCCACCATACTTGGCTCTAAGCAAAACAGCCTTCTATGGCATCTGATGGCCTGGGTCAGTATTGGTGAGCACTGTCCTCTGGCTTTTGCAGGGCGTTCCAGAGGATCTGCTGTTCTTCTATGAGCACCTCAGGAAAGGTGGTGGTGTCTTTCGGGTAGACCACAGCCTGCTCCTCTACCGATACCACCTGTATGCAGCCACACATTCAGTCCTTGAGTAAGTAGGGCATACCAAGTTCTGGAAACACCTGGGACACTCCAAGAACAGGTGAGGTGCAGGTATATAGCCAGGCCTAAATCACTTGTGAGTCACTTATGTGACTAAAACCAGGGTTGGTGGAGTCAGGGCTCATAATGGCAGGATATAGGCAATGCCACTGAGCAGGTTAAGGTGGGGTCAGAGTATACTGTGTTACCCTTGTAGGAAGTCCTTCAAGGCTGCTGAATGTCCTGTTCCACAGAGGTCAGGAAACTTCAATGCAAAAGCCAAACATCAGTTTCCCTGATTGTGTGAGGTGAAGGCTTGTCTCCTCTTTGTTCTCATTTGCTCCAACCTAGCATGGCTCACCATGAGACCCAAGAAGACTTCTGACAAGTTAACAGTCCTCGTGGTGGGAGGAGCTGTCAGTGCTGGTGACTGAGCTACACCTCCATAGCAGAGGATCCACTTTCACCACTTTCACTTTTCTTTGGCTAGCCAGCTGCCCTTCGGCCTCCACGCCCACTGGCTAAAGATGTGGAGAGGGTAAAAGAGGGTGAGCTTGCTAATTCTTCAGTCTGTACTGTGTATGAGACAATATCAGCTACCTCACTATGAAGTGAATTGTGCTAGGAGACTGTCCCCTTTATAGCCCATGGGCACTGGGAAAAGTGGCCTCTGGGTGCCTTATTGCCCAAACCATAGATTTATAGTAATGTACTTACAGCTGTAAAGTGGCAGTGGTTATGTTCTTAACCTGGTTGGAGCTGTCTAAGTGGGAGTTCCCTCCTGAGTATCTTACATCTACCACCCAGGCTTCAGTTCCCAGCATCTCAGTGACTCTGGGTCCCTGGACCTTGGACCTGTACCATTTACAAGTTTCAGCTTCATGTACTACAGAACTTGCCCTCCTTGTGTCTGAACTTTCGTCACAGCTTTGGAGGAGCATCTTGCAGAGTTGCTGTCAGGAGGCAGACACTTATGGGACTGGCTCCTAGGAACAGTGCTCAGAGGACATGGCAGTCCTGAAGTCCAGCGAGAATCTGAAAACACACAGTGAAACTCAGACAAATGCACACGTAGTGCAGATTTCTATCAGCCCTGCAAGGCTCTAAGAGTTCTGTACTAAGCTGAAGAATCTGTCTTAATAAATTTTAAATGGCTGAGACTGTATAGGATATGTCATGCACATGTTAGCTGCCCAGTTTCCTATGACGAACTGTGGTAGGCTAGTAGCTTGTGACCATAGGCATTTGTTTCCCAAAGCTCTATATGTTGATCACAAGTGGTATCTTCCTACTGTGCTCTCAGATTCCAGGAGAGGCACCATACTCCCTGGGGTGTCATCTACCAAAGGCCTCATGCCCTCAATATCTCTGGGGTAGGATTTCAACATAGGGAATGGTAGTACTAAAACATTTTACCTTCAGCAACCAAAGTGTTAAGTTAGAACACATTTCAGTATCTTGAAAAATCTAACATGTGGAAATTAAGTAGCCAAAGGAAAAAATCACAAAAGAAATTAGAAAAAAAATGAATAGGCTACAGCCTTCAGCATGAGTCACTGAAACAGCAGCAAAATAGACCCCAGGTAAAGAAGGAGAAACCAGGGATAGAAGGGAAAAGCTGGAATGCTAACAAGATTGATGTAAAAATAAAACAGAGAATTAACAATACTAGCCACCCCACAGACATTTGACCAAAAAGTAAAAATTTTAATTTAGTAATTTAAGAACATTAACAAAAGATAGCCAGGCCAGGGGATTTTCTGAAGTATCCTATAACATGGTTAAGGAAGAAGTTATATCAGCCTTATCAAGATCATTTTAGGAAGCAGAGGAGGAGGTGAACAATTGCTTTGGAACATCAGGTGTACAAGAGACTGAGTGAAGACAATGCTTGTCACTAGTCAATCAATCCAGCTGAAGTCACATGATGCTAGGAGCAGCAGTGCACATGAAACAGATACACAGCAAGACTACAACTGTTTAAAAACTCAGCTAGTATGGTTTACATCATCCTGTATTAAATCTTAAACACAGCACTGTTTGTCCAAGGAAGGAGCCCCTTCCCACGGTCCTCTGATAGAGGTAGAGTGTGTGACAAAGCACCGTGGCAGCTGTCTGGGCACCAAGCTGCAGCTGTTTCTGGATGCTGATTCTACTGGCTGGTGAAACACTGTACATTGATCTTGCATCATCGTTTTGTGGGCCGTGTGAGCATGAGATGCCTGGAGATCATGTGGTCATTTGTGTAAGGGAGGTCCTTCCCATGCTGGTCTGTGAAGCTTAAGCCACCTGGGTGGTGACTTGTAGCCCACCCAGCAGGCACTCAACATGTCTCTCAGTAGAGCAGCCTGTGTGTACAGAGCTCACTCCTTTGTGTTTGCACAGTAAGCTTTGCCACCCACAGCACAAAAATAAGTGATCTAATGTAAGTTTCTGTGTTGGATTAAAGTCTTTAAACTGTGAGCTGCGGCACCTCCCAGGATAAAAGCTGTAATTACAACCTGAGGCTTGTTTGAGAGTTGGATTTGTCCAAACCTCAGGTGGCAGTGTCTTGATTCTGTCATTTTTTTAAAGTTCAAAATGACCTGAATCTGTGTCATTTCTCTTTATGTATATGTGGAGTACTTCATATGCCAAAGGACAGGAGAATAGCATTTCCAGGAAACCACACGTCCCTTAAACTTGTGAGCAGCTGGACGTGTATGTAGTCATGCCATCCCTGTATACCTCCACTGTATGTTGTCATGCCATCCCTGTATATCTTCACTGATGTGTCATCTTACAGATCATGTGTGCTTAGCCATTTACAGTACACATGCTACCTGTACTCGGCAAACTGTTTGCTTTCTGGTCTCACTGATGAGGTCTGTAGAGAAATACATTTCTAACCCTATTCCCATGGCAGCATGATGCTGGGCTTAAAGAGAACCAGATAAGGGCCTTTCTCCAGATGAGTGTAGAGCAACAAGATGCACCTCAGAAGCAGGGATGGGGGGACTAGACATGACACCACTAGTGTCCTAATCCCTGATATCCATCCTGAGATGGCCTATGCTGATATACTCTGTTGTGGAACCTGACTGGACCAGTGGGTTGTCCCTCGTGTTCCCCTAGCAAGGCTCTTACAGCCTTTTTTTCTGAGCACAGATGCTGCTGGTCATTGGCCATACCTTGTGGGAGGAGGGGCTCCCACCCCCACCCCCAGGACTCCTGTGAGCTGGTACATGGCCATACCTTCTGGGAGGAGAGGCTTCCCCCAACCACCCCCCAGGACTCCTGTGAGCTGGTGCAGTGCTGAGTCTGTGATGTTTCAGTCTCTTCCCAGAAACTCACCCATACAGGTCCAGGAAAACCAGTCCCGTAGCTATTTCTTAGCAAGAAGAGATGGATGTGCTAGGTGCCAGATGGCCTGTTCTCAGGGCAGACTCCTAGGAGAAGCAAGACCAGTACAAGATGCTCCTACCTTTTTATGACTGCCTGCATCCTCTCTTAGAGACCACCTAGTAAAATTCAGGATGCTAAGGGCCTTACAGGCCTAGAGCCTAGTCTTGGTGGACATGTTTGTAATTCCTTTATAAAATAAATCATTGGTGCCCAGTGTTTTGGGGAACCAAGTCGACTTCACTGTATAGTTAAACCTACCATCCTGCAAATAAATTTCATAGATTGAATATGTGAGATCATATGGGCTTTTCTTCCACAGAGACTCCCCAGTAGACCCACCCAGGATGTGTGTAAGATGTCACCAACACATGGACTGTGCTTAGTCTCCAACAGGAGCTGTTGTTGAACATGTTTACTTACTGGTGAACATGCCATATAACATATATGCAGAAATGCACATGGGTGCTCCCTGCACCTGTGCCCTCATCCCACACGAGCACATTGTAAATATACTCCTGGATTTGATGCATATATGTGCATATGTACATCATGTCTTGCTCAGGCACTGAACAAAACAAACCTCTTGTAGTGACCAAGGCTATGGAGACAGGCCCTCCGGTGGTCCTCAAAAGGTCAGGTAAGGACAAGCAACCCTCTGGACAGGGCAGTCCTTGAAGAGCCTGAGATGACAGAGGGGGCCTAGTAGCCCCTGCTATATCTCCTGTGTTTGTATAGCCATGAACCCTAGCAAGTCTCCTCAAGGGCACTTGAAGGCAGAAGGGAAGGGAGACCCTTGTGGCCAGGATGGGGTTGGAGGTTTGTCTGAGCACCCCGTGCCTGGATTTTTGTCTCACTTTGTTAAGAACCCTCACCCACACTTAGGCAGAATAGATGCCCCAAAAGGCAAGTCTTGCTTTTTTGCCTTTGACTCTACCTTGCTGCCTCCTGTCTGATACCATCACACTAAGGTTTGCTGAGGGATAGAAATCAGAAAGGACTTTCTTGGCTTCACAGTGGTGAAGTATCTGCCCCTTGCGTGAGGCCTTTGTTGTGAGATCAGGGTTCTCACTCTTAGGGTCTTCCATTTCCTTAGGTGATAGTATGGCTGCAGTGAGATATACTGTATGGAGCTGAAGTATGTCTTATTTGTGACTTTCTCCTTGAAGGGGGGCACTACAGCCATAGACAGGACTGGCTCGGGTTCATAATTAAATGCTATTCACTTAATGTGGTTCCCCAGAACCCCTAGGGAATCCCCTACCAAAATCACTGACTGAGCTCAGCACAACCCTAATTAGAATGTTTAACTTGGGAGGTCTCAGAAAAATGCGAAACAGGCAAAACATGCTCTGATGTAGGTAGTGACACGAGGTACATCCCCGCATACAAGGATAGTTCCACCCAAAGGACCAGGATGCTAGGGTCTGGGCAGAGATTAGGGACAGCAGGTAAGTAGAGCTCACAGGGGGTGGGGGTGGGGTGTGGGGGGCTGAGAAGAAACAAGCCCTGGAGATCTGCATCCAAGGGTCTGCTGCCTGGGAACAAGTCTGTCTGTGTTCAGAAAAGGACATCTTTGGGATTGTCTGAGGGAAGGGACAGCTAAGCATGTTCCTAACGTGAACATGACTTCTTACCAACACCTTTCTTCTGAGTATTGACCAGGCTGGTAAGTAAGACCCGTGTTGCTGGGTCTACTGCAAATCCCTTTTCACTTTCTAACTCAAAAGGACTTGTTTCACATCTAGAATTTGGGCCTGGAGAGATGGCTCTGTCAGTGAAGTGCTTGCTGCAGAAACTAAGTTCAATTTCCAGCATCTACATAAAAAGCTAGGAATGGCAGCATACACCTTTGATCCTAGTCTGAGAAAGGAAAAGGAGGGTTCCTGGAGCTTGTTGACCAGCTAGTCTTGCTGAATTCACCCCGCCTCAAAAAATAAGGTGAAGAGTGATAAAGATATGTGATGCCAACTGTTGGCTTTGCATGAACCCTCATATATGTAGACATAGCTGCCAGGTACTGGAGCCACTCGTGTGCTAGAACTGGCAGCTATGGAGAGAGAGGCCTATCCATCAGGTCTACATCCCACCTACAAAGCAGTCCAATATGAGTGGCCCAAAGCTTCCTGGCAGGCATTGGTTCACATGGTAGCTCATGGTGACCTCTTGCTATGAGAGGTGGCAAAAGAACAGAACCAGATCTCCCTTGGCTATGGTTTAGATTTGGTGTGCTCCTAGCCCTAAACAGGGACACTCACCTATGTCCCCAGGGCTAGTGGGTGAGGTGACACCAGAGTCCACACACCTGGCCATTTTAGCTTCCCTCTCTCTCTGCTACAGGATGACCATCTGGACTCACCGTGTCCACTTCCTAGAGGAACAAATCCTACCTCACTGGAAGTCCTTCACCATCTGGAATGCAGGCAAGCAGGGGCGTAAGTTATACCGCAGCCTCACTGCAGCCAGCCGGCACAAGGTAGGGCCCTTTCCTCCTTATCCTGTTGGCCATTATCTTGTCTCCCCCAGTGCTATCACATCTTTATCTTATAGTCCCCATCACCATCTAACTGCTGGCCCATGTTCACCCCCCAGGTGGTGGCCTTCTGTGACGTTGACGAGAACAAGATCAGGAAGGGCTTCTACTGCTATGAAAACTCACAGGTATATAGCCATGTGGCAGAGTGCCAAAACCCATTACAGGGAAGGGTCTTCAATACCATGCCAGCTTTCTCTTAGACTCACTTGGGCTCTGCCCAAGAAACGTAACCCTCAGCTCCCAAGAGTCTCCAGAATCCCTTAGGACTCTGCCCGTGTCCTTGGGGAAATGGCTGCATATTCCTTCACTCTAGTTCTCAATGTTGGCCTACCAGAGTTGGTTCTGGTGGCTGTCAGGTGGCTGGGGCTGCCAGAACCTGGGGTACAACCACCTGTCCTGTTATGATTGGCCCAAGACTCCCATCTGCTACTTGATCACCAGCTACTGTGAGCAGAGGCTGTGGCTAGCACAGGTCTCAAGGGGTTCCTTCTGTGTGAAGTCCTAATGACTCATGGCTGGCACCATCTCTGTAGGAAAGACCCAAGCCAAAGGTTCCCATCCTGCATTTCCAAGCTGCCCAGTCGCCCTTTGTCATCTGTGTGAAGCTGGTGAGTATTGGCTATGGGTGCAGGGCTCCTGGGTATCTGCTGTACCCTTACTGTAAATCAAATCTTATTTTGTGGTCATAAGGACACCGTGAACTAGGTCAGAGGCTATAGCTGCTGCTCTGTATGCTAGATGCAGCT
Source organism: Mastomys coucha (assembly GCF_008632895.1). NCBI lineage: Eukaryota > Metazoa > Chordata > Mammalia > Rodentia > Muridae > Mastomys > Mastomys coucha. Next base: position 118,195,009 of record NW_022196911.1, on the reverse strand, counting down.
GTGGGTACTAGGGACAGGGTGAGATGGACACTCCTGATAACACCCTTATAAAACTGTTTTCATTCTTTCCTTTAAACACTTAAAGCCGTTGTTCTGAGCCCAGCCACCATGTTCAAGGTGCTGTGGTTCATGCTACTCAAAAGGCAGTCTTGCCCACATATAATAACAGCTTGGTGGTGACTAGTAGTGCCACAGGACCCTCCTTTGTTTCATCTGGTTTCTCCACTTTTGGTTCCATGGGCATAGGTGCCAAGCATCCTGTTTCTGTGCAAACTGAGGTTACTTGTGGTCAATGCAAAAAGGAATCTGTCTCTTCAAGGAATGGGTCTCCCAACAGCTGTGCCAAGCTAAAAATGGCCAGACTGTAAGCATCTTGCTGGAGCTAGGGCTAGACTTTCTTTATCTACTCTGGACACTGTTCCTTGGTAGGTCAAGCTATGGCAGACATTCCCTCAGGAGACTTGGCTCTTTTGGATATTATTCCCAGAACTCTTTATGATGGTGACATTAACTGATTTTATGATGACAGTATAGTGTCCTGCATAGGAAATTCTCCTCTGTAAGAAACCTCATGTGCATTAACAGATAGCATCCATCTGGAACAGGCCCATCTGGAAGGGTTGTGTTTTGGGCAGTGGAGGGCCAGTGTGCCTTGCCCATGTGACCTGCTCTAGGCCACTGACCATGTGGAATCCTGCTGGTCAGAAGCCCTGTTTCCTGTCCACAGTTCTTCCTCACTGTAGTAAAGGGGCCTGCCTTTGAACTAAGAGGCTCCTGGGTGCTTCCTGCAGCAGAGCTAAACAGACCTTGCACATCAGTCACTCTTGTCAGACTGCATCTGCTCACCATTGGCCTCAGCAGGGGTCATCTTCATCCCTGCCACCCACTACTCTGCTCAAGCGCTGAGGCCAGACAATCTTATTTCTAACGATCTCACTGTAAGTTGTGTATGATTTGCCTGACACCTTTTGTTCTTGAGTAGTTTTTCAAAGTCCTAATGGGAATTTCCAGACATCTACCAGGTGAGAGGGCATGACTGTCCTGAATGTCAGCAGCCCCAGGACAAGGTATCACCAGTTCCAAGGATAGCTGTGTCACCCTCTCTATTGCCCTCAGCAAGGCAGCTCAGCCTCCAGCTGCAGCGGTCCACCACAGTTCTTAGGTCATGGAGCAGATAACAGGTGGGCCGTGCTGTTGAGGTGGTGGAGGACACAGGCCAGACTTCAGCCTGTGTTCCAACTCATGGCTTCCAGTCTGTGACAGCTTATTTCAGGTCATGGCGTAGTTCTCAGAACGTGAAGTGTGTGTCTGCCTGTGTCTTCTAGAGAGTGATGTCATATAGCAGCAGATGACTAACAGTCACACGTAGGAACAGTCAGAAACAGCATTAAGCTGGAGACACTATGGGAGTGGAAGGCCCCTCCTTAGCTCTGCATCCTCTAGCAGTCTACAGCATTTCTCTTAACACAGTGAGGAAGACAGACCTACCTGTGATGCACTGTGTATTTTGAATATTCTCTCTTTTGTGTGCATGTGTGTTTGTAAGTGCTGGTGGAGAAGTGCTTTATCATCAAGTTCTCTCACTGAGCCAGGAACATCCTAATTCAGCAAGACTAGCTTACCAGCAAGCCCAGGTATCCTTGCATTCTGACTTCCCAGTCCTGGAATTGCAGGTATATGCCACCACACCCAGCCTTTACAATGGCATTAGAGATTGAATGGTCCTCGTGCATGTGCAGCAAGCACTTTCCTGAAGCCATCTCTAGCTCCAAAGTTTTAATTTATAAACTGATATTTTTACCATTTAGAATAAATATACTATTTGACTTTTCCCCTTGTGAAAGTTTGATTCATTCTGAGATAGCTATTTGTTTGTTTGTTTTTCGAGACAGGGTTTCTCTGTGTACCCCTGGCTGTCCTGGACCAGGCTGTAGACCAGGCTGGCCTTGAACTCAGAAATCCGCCTGTCTCTGCCTCCCAAGTGCTGGGATTAAAGACGTGTGCCACCACTGCCTGGCCTGAGATGGCTATTCTTGATCATGATATTTTACAGAGCACTGCCCACATTTGCTTCTTAATTGTATCTATGGTCAATGAGGTTACTTTGGTAGAAAGATTAACTAGGAATCCCAAGTTTTCTTTTGTGTACATCTGATTGTCTCAGCCTCACATATTGGGCAGCCCATTCTCCTATTAGGGAATGTGCTGGCTAAGATGGTCATTTCTGCTCCTGGGTCTTTTTCTACCAATTTCCTGTACGAAATCCAGTGCCTTATCACAGAGGGAAGCTACTCTTCCTTATTCCAGAATTTTTCTCCAATTTTTCTTATTTAAATAAACTGCTGTATTGTGACCCATGATACACAGAGAAAATGCCTCAGCACAGATGGGCAAGCACTGGCCCATGGGTCATATTTAGCTCTCCACCTGTTTTTTCATAAGTAGCTTTCTTAGAATACAGACAATGCGCATTCAGAGTTACAACCTCCGTAAGAACAGTGCAGATGCTATTCCAAGGAGATGTGCAAACTGCTCACCTATGCAGTGTGCCCTGGCTCAGAGAAGAACTATGGGCAGCAGCAAGACTCCACCTGCAGCTCACAGTGTGATGGTTCCAGTCAGCAGGACACCTTGGCATCAGCACAGCACGGTGCACACAGAATTGTCTGCTTGCCACTCATGTATGGACTCCCAACTTTTTGTTCCTACGTCTGGTTCTTCTCAGCGCCTATGTATGATCGTCTACTGTGTAGACTATTGGATTTTGTCGGCATGTCAGGACCCTGGCTTGTGGGAGTCATCTCTAGCCCTCAGTTGCCATTCCTGCTGCTATGAGCTCCCATTTCTCTGGTTTATCCCAGAAGTAGAAGTAGAAGTCAGGTTGAACACTTCCAAAGACCACCAACGTGGACAGACGGACTGTTTCTACCCTTTTGGAGAAGTTTCTTGCTGTGGTTGTGGGAGTGTCTCTGACCTCTCCTGGCCCAAGCCTGATGCTTCTTTGAATGTAGGGGAGCAGGTGCGGCCACTGTGGACATTTCTGATTTTCGAGGCAGAATGTTTTTCACATCCTGTTTCAAACCACTGGTACCTGTGGGACAAGGTAGAGTCAGGGTCACACCCTAGCTTAGAGGCCTCTTGTGTTGGTCAGAGGACAGATATCTGACTTAAGAGGAGCAGAGCGGTTCCTCCCACATCCTGCCAGATTGCCCCAGACTTCATCTGCCAATAGTTGGGCTGTTCTTCAGCAAGATAATGGGCTTTGCTCCAGTCGGGGGCTGGGAGGTGACAAGTAAGAGGAATCAGAGGGCAGGTGCTTGGCAGATAATAGAGTACAGAGTTACCTGAATAGATGGAAGGGAAGGTGGCTTAAATGCCTTGTGTAGAGGGCCAACACCAGGTGCAAAGGTACCTTTCAGTACCTCACTGCTGTTGGTGACCCACAGAACTATATAACACAGTACCGGCTTCTGCCCTCAGTGGCCTTTGGTTTCCTTCAGGCCCCTTCCCTAATCTGTGGAGGATCAGAAGCTCATCGTGAGCCACCTAATAGGTAGATAAAGTAGGCCTAACCCCAGCCCCTGACCTGAGTCTTTCCAAGAGGACGCCTGACTGAGCTGGAGCTTCTCTCCCCAAAGGACCTCACAGGGGGCGAGTTTGAAGACAACCTGAAGTCACTGCACTTGCAAGAAGGCCGGGACTTTGTTCATTTCAGCTGAGGCTGCCGCCTAGGTGGGTGTACACTGCAACTCCTGTTAGGCTCTGAGCCTCGTCTGTTCTGCCTCCCTGTCACATAGACAACGCTTAGTCTCTGCTTCCTCCAGCGTCTCCCCTCACACTTTTTGCATTTTCACCGTTCATTTCTGGTACGTAACTTGAGGCTTACATCTTCCAAGCACCACTTTAGGCAAATTTCCTGTTCACCAGCTATCTGGTAAGTTTTTAAAAACTACTTTTTCTTTTTAATAACAGGAACCTGCAAAAAGTTCTGGGTTATAGAAATGTGTATGACACTAAGCTTTTCGTCACTCTGAAACCACCTCTACTAGCTACCTTCCTTATTGCTGTGACTACCTCATGGTCTGTGGGGCCATCATGGTGGGGAAGGCATGATGGTGGGAGTTGTTCCCAGCCGGAGCTCTTCACCTTCTCATATCTTAGTGGAGCAGCATGTAGAGAGGGGGCCAGAAGCAAGGGTGAGACTCTTGTCAGTGACCTACTTCTTCAAGCTAGGCCCTAATTCCAGAAGGTGCCAACAACTGGGACAGAATGTTCAAACATGAGCCTGTCAGAGGCATTTCACATTAAAATGATAAATTAACTTTAATACATCTAACGTCTCAATTTAAGTGATCTTTTTGATCAAGATCTTGATTGATCTCGGGCCTTGATTTTGAGTTCTGTTGTTGTCTATTGATACAGAGTGTTACCTTGTAGCTCAGGCTAGTCTTGAGTTCAACCCCACTGTGTCCCCCTCCTGAATGACAGGCTTTGGGTGTGTGCCTGGCTTAAACTTGTTACTATATTCAGACATCCACTCTCGTTATTATATTCAGACATCCACTCTCTGGAGCTCTAGCACCTTTCTGCTCAGGACCATGGACTCCTCCGTCTTGGGCATCCTGCCTTCTCAGGTCTTATATGTGAGACCTCCAGTCCTGTTGCTTTGCTTCTGGAAAACTGTTCTTCTATATTTCTGGAGTTCCTGGCAGAGTTGGTTCTTGGTGATGGGCTGTTCTCCCGGTTTGTGGACATTGGCTTCATCTTCTAAGAGGTTGTATCTTCCTGTCTTGGAATTACATAGGCTTTTCAACATAAGTCCTAATTCCAAAAGGTGCCAACTGGGGGACTTACTATATGTCTCCTTTTGAAGACCCAGCAAGGACCACAGCTCCTTCCTGTGATGATATTTTCCCATCCACCAAATGTGAAGGCACAGCTGTCTAAGGTCCTGGGTCTCGGGTCTCTTGTGGCCTTTTACCTACTCCACCCTAGGCTTAGGAACCTGGCTTTGGGCACAGTGGCCCTAGCTACTTTATTCCTGCTATTAATTCATAGAGTTCACAGGAGGCCAAATGAACAATCTTGTGTGGGCACACACCTTTTGGGCCTCTTGCCCAAACATGCCCACTGGAGAGCTTTCCTGACTCCTTTGTACCCAGATACTCACATGCCACCCTGCTATTTGCTGAGTCTAACATATCACTCAGCATTGCTGTCCTGGTGGACAGACCATCCTGGCCACACCAGTTGTCATGATATCTGGAGAGGAGGGCTCCTCCTAAGTATCTCAGTAGAAACCCTTCCTGCTGAGGTCTTTCTAGCCTTCCAGGCATCCAGTGGGTACAGTTGCCTATGGTAGGATCTGCATGTAGAGATGGCTAGCTAGGAACAAAATCCTTTGCTTCCAACTATTAAATCTCACTGAAAGGGGCATTACTCTGCTGGAGTGTCATCAGTAGATCTGTTGGAAACCAGTTGGTCTCCATGTCTTAAAATGTTGTGTTTGGAATTGTGTTTTAAAATAATACTAAAAATAGTTAATTCTGTTTCCCAGCAGACATGACATCAAAGCCTTCAAAGCCTATCTCACACATGGCCTCTTCAGCTGATCTCAGCCAGACTTTCTTCTACGCACAACAGAAAATGCTGAGTCGCCAGGCGGTGGTGGTGCACACCTTTAATCCCAGCACTTGGAAGGCAGAGGCAGGCGGATTTCTGAGTTCGAGGCCAGCCTGGTCTACAGAGTGAGTTCCAGGGCAGCCAGGGCTATGTGGAGAAACCCTGTCTCGAAAAAAAAGAAAAAAAGAAAAAGAAAAAAGAAAATGCTGAGTCTAGGAAAGAGGTGTGCAAGACTGGGATGAATTATGAGCCAGGACTCCAGAAGTCCCTGCCACTAGGGCAGCACAACAAACCTGCAGACCCAGGCCTGAAAAGTGGCTCTGGATAAAGGCAGCAGCCTGTGCTTTCAAGTCAGGTTCTGTGAGATGCAGGCTATTACACTGAGTGAGCACACACTACCACAGGCCTTGGCCACTTCACTATGAGCAGTTATTTTGAATTCTGTCTCAGCCACATGTCCATCCTCAACTGCTTAATGAGCATCAGGCCTGAGATACAGAAAGGCAGAAGGGGCAGGCATGGGACCACCATGGCATGCAGGCCCTGGGACAAGGTGTCAAGGATCCAGGCTTTGGGAACAAAGTTGTCATCCATATTCCCACAGGGATGCTGGGTTCTGATGATCTCTCGCTCAGACCATTGTAGTATTGCTGGTAACTTGGCTGGCTGAGCATGTGGGAGAAGAGCTGTCTATCACTGCATCTGCCCAGCACTTCAGACTTTATACCAGGGTGTGAAACACCCATCATGCTATACAAATCACGCAGTAGATCCTCCAGCTCCTTTTGCACAGAGATAGGCAGAGGCTGGGATGTGTGATACATGATTTAATGAGAAGCACATCTGTGTGACAGCAAACGTATGGGCAGTCCAGGCCACCAGAGCACAGCATGCATGAGGAATTACTGCTCTCTGTGGATGGCCTCCCAATCCATCTAGCAGCAGGTGCTAGTCTGTGGCACCAAGTTTCCATGATGGTAAAGCTTGTTGTGGAGCTGCAGGGCGAGACATCCCAGCTAGGTAGGCAAGGCTCAGCTTCCTGGAACAGGCTGTAAAGAGACATGGCAACATCAGGCTGGTTGCCACCCCACCCTCTCTGATATATGGCTAAAGCCTGCCATGTCCCAGAATTGTGGCAACTTGAATTGCGTAGTAATAGCTCTGTCAGAGTACGTTAGTAAACTGTTCACATGTTTAAACTTAAGTTCACCCTGCATAAAGGACAAGGCTACATCATGGCCCCATCTGTTGTCACCACTCCTAGAGCCACTCAAGCAACAGGCCACATCTATGTATCCCTCATAGCTTCTGTAGGGGGAAGCCCTGGGAAGAGTTGGGCACACAGGAAAAAACAAAATTCAAAGCTAAGAGAAGAGCAAGAAAAGAAGCTGACCAGCGAGACCATGCCAGCTAAATACCAAGACCCCAGGGTTAGAACAAACCAGTTTCAGACAGGGCTCTGCAGCTGGAGGTCACAGCCTGGGATAATGTAATGTGTCAAGAAAAAGTGCTGGCCCAGGGTCATCAGGGACAGAAGAACAGAGCTGTGAAACAACAGTGTAGGAAATGAAATTCAGATAAGGGGGAAAGAAACATTAAACAGGAAGGTCAAATAGGAAACAAAGATGATGGATGTAAACTTGCCTGTAATTATACAGTAAACATGAATTCATGAAATGCTAATTAATAAAGATTTTAAAATGATATTAAGGCACAAACTTGACTGTAACATTCATAGACATTGAAAGTGTGACAGGAACCAGATGTCACCACACTAACAGTGAGCAAAAGAGGCATCAAGAGTTGTAACAGTTTCAAAATGCAACCCCCAGAGTTTAAACATAAATTAAAGGGCATTCAAGACAAATGTAAAACATCGATTCTGCAGCAGCTGGAACAAAATGACAGAAATGTAGACTAATGGGTCTGGTGTCCCGCTCGATACAGAGAGTCTCACAATGGAAAAAAGTTGTTCCTCAGACTTCCATCCTGCAACTGGAGAGCATAGGAGACACAGAACCTAGCAAAGTCCACCAAAGGGCTGTTTATATGTTCCTGCATAAGCTGAGAATACCACTCAAGGGGGCCTCCAGGGCTTAACTCATGAGATCTGAAAAGCATCCACTCATGCCTCACCCCTGTCAGGCACACCAGAACCAGGTCTGCTAGCTCCTCGGCCAGATGGGCCAGGCCTACCACAAGGTTGGAGACTGGCTGGCTGATTAGAATGTTCCTCCTCCCGACTCACCTGCAGTCCTCCTGTATGCTGCTGGGCTCCTGAAGGACTCAAGTTCTATGAGGGCAGGGAGCCTAAGGTCAAGGGTGAAGGCAAATGGAAAGACCCTTAGGCCTATACCATAGCCAACATCTAAAAGCCCTTTCCAAGAAGAGCAAGACCACACACTGCTGTCCATTTGATCAACACATCTACTGTTAGTAAAGATATGTATATGATAAGAAAAACATGACAGAGAGATAGTCTCTGACATGGAGATGGAATTATCAAACTGAGCTCACCAGGAAGGTGAGCTATGGAGAGCCTAAAGGAGCTACCAGGTAGATGTGGTGGTTTAAATAAAAATGGCCCCACAGGCTCATGTATCAATATCCTATCCCTAGCTCATGGAACTGTTTGGGAAGGATCTGGAAGTGAGGTTTTCTTGGAGGAGGTGTGTCACTGGGAGTGGTTTTGATGTTTCAAATGATTCCATTTCCAGTGAGCTCTACTTCCTGTTTGTGGGTCAAGATGTGAGCTCTCAGGTGTTCTTACTGCCATGTCTTTGCTCTGCTGTCGGAAACCATAAGCCCCATGAAGGGCTTTCTTAAGTTGCCTTTGTCATGGTGTTTTGTCACAGCAAGGGTGTAGAGAGGAGAACAGGAGGAGGTTTAAAAGTTATTAAACTAGCATGTGAACTTTCTAAGCAGAAATTCAAGTGGTACATGAACATGAACTGGTCACGGAGACCAATCACACAGACAGCATCTGTAGGACTCGTAAGTGACCTTCCAGGGCACCTAAGTCCAGGGAGTGTGAGGGCCTAGTGTCAATCAAGAACCTTAGCTCCCAGCACAGTCCTAGGCCAGCCTGGCTGGTAGGATGTAAACTGACACACGAGTTCTGAGTATTTAAGCCGAGGGTTGAGAGTAAAACGGGAGAATAGACATGGTGAGTACCATGAGCTGATGTGGAATCTACACCTCTTCCATCATACAGTTTGTACTGACTTACAGATTGATAGTATGATCCAGTGTATAAAAGACTGCAAAGTGCAGTCACTCGACAGTGATGGTGACAAGACCCTGAATCATCTGGGGAGTGGGGCAGGCTGACACAGGAAGCATAAAGTGACCCTCCCTTCATACAATAACTTGTCCCAAGTAAACTGAATTTCTCTATGAAGTCGGTACATAGTGCTTTCAGAAACAGTTAGCTGGCTGCCTGCATGTGCTAGCTAGTTTTATGGCAACATGAAACAAGCTAGAGTTATTTGGGAAAAGGAACGCTCAATTGAGAAATTCCTAGGTACAAAAATACTACATAACCTTAAAGTAGACCACAACACAAAGATGTTAAAAGCATTAAGCTGGGATATTTCTAGGATGAAAAAATCAATATGTAGAATTGTTTTAAATCCCCATAGACAGATTGGCCCATAGAACACAGGAAGAGAGCCCAGGGACACAACAGATCACAGCTTTCATGGCAACTTGAAGTGAAACTCCAGGACAAGGTCCTCAAAAACACTAAACACATCAAAACCAGGCAAGATAGGTGGAGAGAGCCTTAGCATAGGCAGTTAGGAAGGCTGGGGCCCCATTGGACAGGAAGGAAATGGAAACCTGATGGGACGGGTCCTCAGAGGAACAGATCCCCTAATAGGATGTACATCCAGGCAAGCAAGGAGACGGGAACTACAGCCTCCTTTCCACATTCCTAGAAGACAGAAGCTGAGACACCATGCGGCCTCCAACAATTAGATGACACCATGCAGCCAGCACACTCTAAAGACACAGAACCTGTCCACCCTGGTGGCAGAAGCAGCTCTCCCAGTTGGTCTGGAGACAGTAATGGCAGCAATGAATACTGACCGTGGGACCCAGCTTACTTTAGACCAGAATTCAGAACAACAGGCAACACAGGTGCCATATGTCCTCAGATATATACTGAAGTATTACCTTTGGAAGCAGCTGGGGTCTGGGCACACCAAGGAGGTCACACAGGTGATTCCGCCGTTCTCTCACAACTGGAAGCTCTGCGTCCCTGTGGAGGAAAACATTGGAGTCTCCTGTGCCATGTGGTTCAGCTCCCCCATCCCCTGAGGTCTGGTGGTGTTAGGACAAAACCCTGTCCCCCAGAGTAGACACCAGGAGAACCTAGCTCTTTCACAGGACTAAGCCACATCCCATCCTAGGGGCATACAGAAGAAATGCTACCTCAGACCAAGAGGGCTTCTGGAGTGCTTTATTAGAATTCAGCTGTCAACTGCTTTCATTGCAGTAATATGTAATGGTGTTAAGTACTAAGCATGTTTTTCTCTGTATGTAAAATTAGTTTTTGTTTGTTTTTGGTTTGTTTTTAAATAGCTTCTCTGTAAACCAGGTGTTGTGCTCTGGCAGAGGAGCAGAGTTCCTAGCACCCATGCAGGGTAGCTCACAACTATTTGCAGCTCCAGCTCCAGGGGAATTGCACACCCTTCCTGGCATCCCTAGGCAACTGCACAAATATGCACACAAGCCCTGACAAACAGCCACAGATGCATACATAGTATTAAATTTTCCAGCTGTCCTTACTCAAGATGAGTTTATTAGAAGGTTGGAAGCAATGTCCACCATCCTGAGGTTTGACCACTGTCTCCTTAGAAGGCACCAAGTTGAGTTCCTACTGACAGCAAACATCTTGAAGTACACTCTGGCAATCCAGATCCACACAACTCTTACCTAGGCAGGAAGGCCACATCCTAGCTGAGTTCCCAAGGGAGATCGCTGCTCTGAGCAGTAATTTGGGTTACCTGGCTGTGCCTCCCAAATAGTATAGAAAGGGGACAAGCCAGCTTGAAATACACCTGTGCACAGGTGATAGTTCCATATATGTGACTGTATGTGCTTGGCAGTGCACATGTGTGATTATATGAGCAGCTACATGTATGTGATCATGTATGCAAACCTGCATATAAATATGTGCAGGGCCATGCATGTGTACAGTGCCTGGATTACATGTCATAAGTTTTTGCTGTTGTGACTGTAACTGTTTCTGGACCCAGCCTAGAACACCTGTGACCCACACCTACAGGCTGTACACTACCACCACCACCACGCTGTCTCTTCTGCACCTCTTGACTTTGGAAACAAGTCTCTAAGGTTATTAGGAACAGAGGAAAGACCACATGGGCCTTGCAGTAGCAAAATGACAGTAGCTGGCTGACATCCACTTGATGGCATGCTATATTCCAGTTACTGAGAAACACTAACTTCTGACCAGCAGGGCTCTGCCCCACTCTGCCCACCTTGCTCACACAAGGAGAAAAGCAATTGCACATTAAACATTTTCTACCTAAAGCTCCCAGGATGTGTCCTCAGCCTTGTGTGAAGTTGTTAGATGGCCCTGAGCTGTTGAGGGTTGGCAATATCTCCCCTTTCCATCCAAAGCTACAGGGACAGGAGAAAGTGGCACTGGGCGCAGGCAGGCCCTACTCACCAGACTGTGTCACTGAGCACAGACATGACCTCATCAAGCACCTCAGCATCTACCAAGTCGCTATAGGTAAGCACCATCTCATACACCTGGCTTGCTGTGCTCTTACGGATCTGGAATGAGAACAGCAGGTCAACAGGAGGAAAGCCCATCACCACCTAGAGAGCCCAAGGGGTCTTAGAAGGTCCATGAAAGGAGGAAGGTGAGCTCAGCCGCAGCCCAGGTACTTCTGCTGTCATAGACATGCCCATCAGAAGGTGCAGTAGGAAATCCTACAAGGGAATCTGTCTGTCTCGCTCTCTCTCTTGATTATTTTCTGTGACATACTACTTCACATGAGGTCTGATCTACCTCTGGCAATGTGTGTTTCTGACAGACAGGCTGAGCTGAGGGGTCATCCCAATGTACATCAAAACACTGTACAAAACAGGTTCTCGGACTTCTAACTCTGAGCTGTGATGCCCCACTCTCAGCAGTGCTTCCCATGCTCTTCCTACCCAGTACCAGCACTCAAGATCCTTTCATACAAACACCAGCCCAGCACCAGTGATCCTTTCATACAAACACCAATCCAGCACCATGTTCCTGTCATACAAACACCAACCACTTGACTGCACACACTGGGAACCCATGTCACCCAGTGTTTACTTCAAAACCCTACGAACATGCACTCATCTTTAAAGGCCACGTGTAAGCACAGTCCTGGGTCCCAGGCAGGTGGCCTTGAGGTGGGACAGGCATACTCACCACAGGGAAAGGGTGGCCAAGGAGGAGGAACAGCTGCAGAAGAACCTTCTTTCTCACATCACCATTGAACTGCACCATCCCACAGAGCCTGCAGGAGACCCACAGATAACATGGAATTGTGCCACACTCATGCTGTTACCCAAGGACCCAAGACACATGGGAGACCCAGAAAGTACACAGCATGAACCTTGAGTCATATGCTAATATGTGTGCAGATCTGTGTGTTGTGCACTAGTGTGCTCCCATGTGATCTACACTATCTTGTATGCACATGTGCTTTGTATACTAATATGCTTCCATGTGCTCACCTATACATGGTGAGATCTTCGTGCTAGCATGTGCATGCTTCCTGCTCCCAGATTCCTGCATCCCAATGTGTGTATGTTTGTACACCTATGTGATTACCAGTACATGACAGTATCTGTGCTAGCATGTACATGCCTGTGTGCCCAGATCCCTGCACTAAAACAGGTGTATTCTCCTTTCTGATGGCCTTTGAGCATCTACAGGACCCATAAGGTAACAGAGCAAGTGACAGATGTGTAAGATGAGCAAATGAGAGATGGAGCTTTCCTATTTTGGCCAATGCCCCCAAACCACTGCTGCTAGGAGTGTTCTGACCTTTCTTTCCCAAAATGAACACAGAAACACTCCATTTTAAGGAGCTTTGTAATTAAAACTTTATCTCCCACCAAGAACCACCAAGTCCCTCTTATTTCTGACTCCACCCAGGAACACTTAAAAACTCACACTGCAATGCTTGACCGAAGCTTCTGGATGTCTTTTGACTTCTTGATTTCTTCCTTACAAAGTGTGAGCAACTTCACACAAAAGGGGTGGCTTGAAGGAGAAAACATTATTATAAGTCCATCTCACAGTAATACAGACTAATAGGGGGCACATTGTTGTGGCCTCAGTGCTGGGATATGTGATATCGCCTGCTTTTTTGGTTCCCAGCATGCACAGCACAGCAGAGATATACTCAACAACTGGGCAGGCAGGCCCTGGCACAGTCACAATGTAACGTATCTAAGTGACCCACCCAAACAGAAAAGACTCTACCGGCAAGTGCTAGTATGTAGAAAGAAACCATGTGATGGACCTAGGTTACAGAGGAGTCCTAGTCAGTCCCAATAATAATACTAATACTGGGCTGTTACACTTCTGTCCATGACAGCAGCTCCCAGATCAACCTAGGTTGGTCCAGGTCACAGGAGTCCAGTCCTTCCCTGACTAGCTCCCTAAAGTGCTTATTGGGTACAGACAGTTTTATTGCTTAGAGCTGTGGTCATTGTCATTCCCAGCTTGCATAGGACTCTACATCCTCAGCTTGTTTTCCTATAGGGCAGATGCACAGTTCTAATGTTCTAGACACATACCACATGCAGTCAGTCTATGATCTCATTGGGACTCTTCAAGTCTACATTCAACTTTGTGGTCCCCAGAAACCCTGTGGGTTTATACACCAGGGTTCTTTTTTTTTTTTTTTTTTTTTTTTTGGTTTTTCGAGACAGGGTTTCTCTCTATAGCCCTGGCTGTCCTGGAACTCACTTTGTAGACCAGGCTGGCCTCGAACTCGGAGATCCACCTGCCTCTGCCTCCCAAGTGCTGGGATTAAAGGCGTGCGCCACCACCGCCCGGCTTTACACCAGGGTTCTTGAAAGACTCCCAATGAGCTAATCCAAGAGGCATGAGCCCTCCAATGAATAGGGTCCAATCTCTGCCTGTCTGAGTGAGGTGCCATGTCTTCCTGGCCACCAGGTTCTCTCAGCATCCCTCATGCTACCTGTTACAGAGTATAGCTGGCATACCCCACCCACCCCCCAAGGTGCACAGAAAAGAGTAAAAAGCCCCAGATAAATAAAGAAAATAGAATGGAGGAACATGATTCTTCTAATCAGAGAAAGTAGAAACATAGAGCAAACAAAATTACTTTAATGAAAACACTAGTAAGATTAAATGAAATAGATTTATGGACTCAGTTAAAAGATCAGATTGTCAGGCTGAA
>NW_022196911.1:118179833-118180930 GCF_008632895.1 Mastomys coucha | reverse complement strand
AGAAGCACCTCCCAATGCTGATGTGTGAGGCAGCCTGTATGTGCCAAAAATTCCAAATCCATAAAGAACAAGAGAAGTAAAAACGTATCATTAGATATTTTCCTATTATCTTATTTTGAAAATTTTAAGCCAGAAAAATAGATGTCAAATCCTTAGACCATTTTCCTAGATGAATCCAGCCGTGTGGAGAAGAGTATCATAGCGGGGCCATGCCCCTGTGAGCGTTCAAGGTACTCGGGCTGGTTTTAGAAAGTCAGTGCATGGTGTCAGAGGGAGCCCTGTAGTGTCAGGTTAAAAGCCACCTTCAGCATCCAGCAGAGACAAACAGTTAAAAAACAAAGATATTACAGACTTTAAGCAAACTAAGCTGGTCTCGTCCAGCAGCCCTGGGTGTGTGATGTATACAAGATCTCAAGGCAGAAGACCAAAATAATGGAGCTCCTAGCCTTAGAGGTTCACCTGAATGCTGGTCAGCATGCAAGTACAAAGACATAGCTCTAAAAGGGGGAACAAAATACCCATGGAAGGAGTTGCAGAGACTAACTATGGAGCAGAGTCTGAAGGAAGGACAATCCAGAGACTGCTCCAGCTGGGAATCCTTTCCATATTTAATCATCAAACCCAGACACTATTGTGGATGCCAGCAAGTGCTGGCTGACAGGAGCCTGATAAAGCTGTCTCCAGAGAGATTCTGACAGTGCCTGACTAATACAGAAGTAGAGGATCACAGACATCCATTGGACTGAGTACAGGGTCCCCAGTGAAGGAGCTAGAGAAATGACCCAAGGAGCTGAGAGTTTGCAACCCCTTAGGATGAACAATATGAACTAACTAGTACTCTCAGATGTCCCAGGGTCTAAACCACCAACCAAAGAGTACACACGGTGGGACTCATGGCTCTAGCAGCATATGTAGCAGAGGATGGTGTAGTTGGTCATCAGTGGGAGAAGAGGCCCTTGGCCCTGTGAAGGTTCTATGCCCCAGTGTAGTGGAATACCAGGGCCAGGAAGTAGAAGAGAGTGGATTGGTGAGCAGGGGGAGGGAGGAGGGAACAGGGATTTTGTTTTTATGTTTGTTTTTCCTTTTTTTTTTTTTTT